>NW_021319083.1:27839201-27890242 GCF_001605985.2 Dendrobium catenatum
TTTGATTATTACAAGTAGACTCAAAAGGTGAAAATCAAAAGTACAGACTGACTCAACCCTAAACCTACGTAATCCTGAACTGGCTTCTTCTTGATCGTCCGATCTTCGATTCCTGAAAAGATAGAAGCAACAAGTAGTCCAAGAGAAATACTGTTTGTCAATCATCAAAACATAAGACATGAAAAATAGATTTGCAACATGATGGAGTTTTAAAATTAGGCTTAAAAATATATTTTATCCTAAGGAATATAAAACTTCCTCTTGACAAGACTGCACCCTAATAGGTAAGGTGGATTGCAAGATCCTGCAGGTAGGGAGGTGCCTAATGAAAATTTGTTAGGGATGTTAAGCCCTTAAGAACTAGCCTGATGCTAACCAAGAGGGGGGTGAATTGGTATTTTTTTAAAAAAATTCTTTAGGTAATACGCAAAATTAAAACTAAAAATACCACAGAAGTTAGAGTGCAAAAATAAATAAACGCGGAAGCAAAATAAGGAAAGATCACACTGGATTTATAGTGGTTCGATATCAAACTTTGACCTACGTCCACTCCTCAGAGGCACCATCTGAGTATTTTACTAACTAAGTGTCTCTCCTTTAGCTCCCACAACTAGGCAGAGACGACTTTATAACAGACTCCTTTTAACCAACTCCGGTGCGGTAGAGAATCGACTCCTTTTGCTTCCTCCTGAAGCGGGCAGAGAACCCAGAACTTTTGCTGAAGTAGACCTCCCAAGAACCTCCCAAGGATGAAGGACAAAGAACGGAGATGATGACTTGGAACCTTACTTAGAGCAACCTTTCTGAACCCTCTCACAAACTCCCCCTAATAAGTTCCTTTCTCTCTCTCTCTCTCTCTCTCTCTATCTCTCTCTCTCTCTCTCTCTCTCTCTCTTTCTCTCTCTCCCAAGGCTCTCTCAGGTCAAGACAGCAGCACTCAAGGTCTTAAGCATGAGAAAATTTGGGTCCTTTAAATAGAATTTTAAGAACTAGCATTATCATCCAAGATGATAGGATTATCGTCTTGGTCGAACAATACAAATTAATCTCAATCAGCTGGGTGATTTGGGACGATAAGAAGAAAATTGGTTAAATTGTCCAGGTTGATACAATATCATCCTGGCCGATTAGTTCAAATCCAAGTACAATCATCCTAAACATCGCCCTGAATAGAGACTAGCCGATGTTAATCGTCCAGGCCATATTCTGCAATCGGCCCGACCGATGTGATCGTATAAATCAGCCTTAATTACTTTCCATAATTGCCAGATTAATTTAGGTATAATTGTGCTGCATCGTCCAGGCTGATGTTGAGTTCATCATGGTCTATATTTTAAAATAAATAATACCTAAATTGATTATGGTGGCTGATTCTTTCTGATTTGAGCCTATCATCCTGGCCGATATAAGCATCATCTAGGATGATTTACTTAATGACGACTGCTTAACCAGAATGTCGTAATTACGATTTCTATTTTTAGTTGGATCGGCCCGAACGATATAAACATCATCCAGGCCAATGTACTCAAAAAAGAAAAACTCAAAAAACCCCTCAAGTGTGTGTGTTCAAGGTTACTTAGCATCAGGAACCACTTTTACAATTGACTCAAGAAAGGAAAAAAATATAGACTTGACTCAACCTAAATCTACTCGATCTTTAGTTGGCTTGAGTTGCATTCAATCTTGTGGTCCTAAAAAATTAATAGGCAAGACAGTCATAAAAAAACATAAATGTTTGCTATCATCAAAAGTCTAATCCCTAATCTTAGATTCACAACAATCTCCCCCTTTTTGATGATGACAAACAAAAACAAAGAATTCCAAACAGTTATGGCAGTTCAGAAAAATTAGTGCGAAAAAAAAGCAGTTCAGTAAGTTCCAGAATTCAAAGTATAAGATAAATCAGACTACTCCCCCTTTTGACATCATAAAAAGGATGGGGAAACTAAAAGCAAACTAAAGCAACTAAAACTAAACGAGAAACAAAATGCAAAAAAACAAACTAGAGAAAAAAAACACAGAAAATCCGAGAAATGAGGGCCCCTGATCATCAGACAGTGGTGGTTGTGGTGGTGGATGTTGAAAGTAACTGGAGAGCATAACAAACTGAAACCTAAACCAGTCCATGTCCTTGTCATGCTGCTGCTCTTGGTGTGTAATGTAGGCATCAAAATGGGTCTCCCACTGATAAAATCTCTCCACCAACTGATCCAGCTGAGAGTGCTGGCGAAGATGAATAGGTTCAGGAATAGGAGCAGGAGCGGAAGCCTCCTCCTCCTCGGTCCCCTAAGCTTCCCCATCCCCTAGGTGGAGACGAGTACTATGAAGGGCATTAAAGGAACTATTTGAGTAGAAGTGTGGTGGATGGTTGGGAGGAGCAGAATATTGAAGGTTATATTTGGATTTTAGAACATATGCAATGATGTCTCCTAGAGAAAGATTGGGCTTTCTTCTATGACCTGGATCTCGAATGGTAGTCAAATGCTCGATGTAGTGAAAGATCAGGTCTGTGGCATTGATTTCTCTATGCGCCAAAATGTGAAAGGTAGTAAGTGAAAGAAGTGGAGTGATGTGGACTCGGTCGCCAGCTTTGGGAATCACAGAGGTACGAAGGATGTGCTGGATCATCCTAGCATCTTTAAGTAAAGTGCTAGTTTCTCCAACATGAAAGGGTACATTGGTGTGGCAAAGAAAGTGATTTGCAGTGGACCAGTCAAAATCAGGATCAGAGACAAGGGTATGTAGCTTATCCCTAGTGGTGGACAGCTGCAACAATTCAGCATAATCCTGATATATGATCTCGACAGGATGTTGATTCACATAAGAAGTGAGGTCAGTATAGGAAGAATTTATGTGGAGGTTTGCATAAAATTTAAAAAGAAGTTCAGAATTAAAAGGGACTGCGAGGGTGAGAATAAAGAAAAGGGAGGTGTGAGTGAAAAGATCCAGTACTGGATAGGAGAGATAGGCTGGATAATTTGTTCAGGAGAGAGTAATGATCAATTCTTTGTAACGATGGTAGGCAGCCTGATCGTCTACCTCCCAAAAAAAGGGTCTAGTATTCCCCTCGAGGAACTGCCAGACGTCTGATGAGCATGCTTTTTGCCAACCATTAGCATGCAAACAGGAAGTAAACAAGATAGGAGAAGAAGATTGAAGTGAGAAACATTAGATGGAATGCTCTGAATTTAAAGGATCGGCCGGATCGGCCAGGCCGATCGCATGATCGTCTAGGATGATCCTGTGCAATTATTATGAATAGGCTAATTGGTCAAAAAGGCAATCCGATCATCCAGGATGATTAGACACAGGCAATCATCTCTAGGAGTCAAGCCGGACGACGGTTGAAAAAGCAGGTCGTCCGGGCCGATTAGGTGGATCGTACAGGAAATTGCTCAATAATGGATCATACCGGCTGAATTTAAAACATTTTAAATCAAGCGCAATGTGTATCATCCAGGATGAACAGTGGATTGTTCAGAATGATTGTCTAAAAATTGATCGTCCTGGGCAATTTTAAAGATTTTAAATGTACTGACTAGTGTATCGTCTAGGACGAATAGGTGTATCGGACAGGATGATAACCAATAAATGCATCATCTAGGAAGAAAAAAGGTATTGGACAGGATGAACAAGATGATTGCAGTAGAGGTCGATCATATTGTTCAGGACGATAAAGGATCGTCCAGGCCGATAAGAGCAGAAAAATTAGAATATTCAGCAGATGGAGTTCTTGAAGCACAAAAAAAATGATCATCCTGGATGATATAAATATCGGCCAGCATGATGTGACAAAGAATTTTAAATCAAAAGAGGGATGGAGATGATCAGAGAAGGCCCAAAAACAACAAGATCAACAAAAAATAACAACGATAAAACAAAAGAAAAAAAAAATTATTCAAGGCATGAACATGATATATTCTCCATGTGATTGATTTTAAAAATTTGTAAGTTAATGAGTTAACAACTTCAAAAATCCAAAAAATTGTGAAACATTCGATCATGTTAACCTTAAGCTCAAACTACTTTTAGGGAAAAATCTTCTTTTGAAATTAAAAGGCCAAACTCAAAAAAAAAAAAAAAAAAATTTGGATAAGAAAAAGAGATCCGATCAAGAATTAATTTTAGAGAAAATATCTTATAAAATAATATATCAAAGTAGTTTGTTAAATCACAAAATTCGAAATCAAGTCCATGAAAATCTCAAGTGATATATGAAATCTTCTAAGTTTTAAGAGTTGGAAGAAAGGAAGATAGCTTACTTTTTTATGGGCTCATTTTATGCCTCTTGTCTATTGAATGGCGCACTTTGCACATCTTTTAATTTTTTTAAACACTTTGTGTAAATTTTTTTTTTCAAGTTGGCGTCATTACGCATCTTTTCTTTTTGGCATCATTTGCCACTTTTATTTTCATTATTTTTGCAAGCTAGATTCTTTTCCAAAAAAACTCTTAAATATTCTTAGCTGTGAATATATCTTCCAGATATTAGAGAAGAAAAACTTACTCTCTAATATAGGAAAGAACAATCCACAAAATAGAAACAAAAATCATGTGAGAGATGTATTAACAGGATAGCGAGAATCTTGAAGTAACATAAAAACTTTGACTATTATAGTATAAGCTAGATTACTGTAGCAAGGTAGAAAACATCTCAATTGCAAAGTTCAGTTGTTAGTTTGAGATAGATTTTTTATTAGAAAAGAAATTTTTACCACCAAAATAGGTTAGAGAAACGGACACAATCAACGATGTTTTTACTCTTTAGCAGATTAAGAGATATAAAATATTAACTCCAAATTTTTAAAATAAAAAATAAGGCATAAGATATCAATTTAGAAAAGATTTGAAAAGGAAAAACAAAGCAAGGCATATAAAAAATAAAGTACCAAAAACAAAACAAAAAAAACAACTAAATAAAATAAACAAAAAAACTAGAAAAATAGAGCAAAGTAATCAGCAGATAAAACAAATCAGAAAAATAAAGTTTATGAATTAA
The DNA here is from genome assembly GCF_001605985.2 of Dendrobium catenatum. Classification (NCBI taxonomy): domain Eukaryota; kingdom Viridiplantae; phylum Streptophyta; class Magnoliopsida; order Asparagales; family Orchidaceae; genus Dendrobium; species Dendrobium catenatum. The sequence goes on from NW_021319083.1 coordinate 27,844,201, forward strand.
TGTCAATCACACCCAATCTAATCCTTAAAGTGCTGAAAGTATCGAAGGTCCGTGGTTTAGTAAAAATGTCAGCCAATTGATTCTCAGTCGCCACATGATGTAACTCAATGTCTCCCTTAGTCACATGATCTCTAATAAAATGATGCATAATGTCAATGTGCTTATTCCTTGAATGTTGGATAGGATTCATAGAAATGCAGATGGCACTAGTGTTATCACAAATAATTGAGATGGTGCCTACAAGTAATCCTAAATCCAGTACTTACTATTTTAGCCAAAGGACTTGGGCCACACAACTTCTTAAAGCAATGTACTCAGCTTCAGCAGTGGAAAGAGCAACAGAGTTTTACTTTTTATTAGATCAGGAGACTAAAGACTATCCTATGAATTGACAAGTTCCAAAAGTGCTTTTTCTATCCACCTTACATCCTGTAAAATTAGAATCATAAAATATAATAATCTCAAAATAAGTGTTGTGCCTAGGGTACCAGATTCCTAGGTTTTGGGTCCCTAAAAGGTATCTAAGAATTTTCTTAATCACAGTCAGGTGGGATTCCATAGGGTCAGCTTAAAATCTAGCACAAAGACAAATGCTAAACATTATATTAGGTCGGCTAGCAGTCAGGTAAAGTAAAGATCCAATCATCCCTCTGTACTTCTTCTGATCAACTAATTTTACATTTGGGTTCTTGTCTAATTGAATTCTTGAGATCATGGGAGTATTAATTGGCTTGGCTTTGTCCATTTCATATTTCTTCAAGATGTCATTTATGTACTTTGTTTGGCTAAAAAAAGTTCCATCATCTAATTGTATAATACTAAACCCCAAAAAGTAAGACAATTCTCCCAGCATATTCATCTCAAAACTCTTTACTCATTATTTTAGAAAAATTATCACATAACCTTTTATAAGAAGATCAAAAAATTATATCATCGATATAGATCTGAACAATGAGTTAATCATTTCCTACTTTCCTCAAGAAAAGGGTGGTGTCTACACTCCCCTTAACAAACTTCCTTTCTAGTAAGAATGTGCTAAGCCTCTCAATCTAAGATCTAAATGCCTACTTTAATCCATATAAGGCCTTTTTTAATTTGAAAACATGATTTGGAAATTGGGAACTCTCAAAACCTAGGGTTTGTTCTACAAACACATCCTCTTTTATTTCCCCATTTAAAAAGGCAATCTTAACGTCCATTTGAAAAAGCATAAATCCCTTATAACAGACAAAGGATAATAGCACTCTAATGGCTTCAAATCTAGCTACAGAGGCAAAAGTTTCCTCAAAATATATCCCTTCTATTTGGTTATACCCCTTAGCTACTAATCTTGCCTTATTCCTAACCACCACTCTAGAATCATTCACCTTATTCTTAAATACCCACTTGGTTCCAACTACACTTTGTCCCTTAGGTCTTTTTACAAGCTCTCAAACATCATTCCTAACAAATTGGTTCAACTCCTCCAGTATGGCTTAAGATCCAAAACTCATAAGATAGGGCTTGGTTTATGTTGGTGGGTTTAGTCATTAAGATAAAGGCAGAGTGGTTCGCTTCCTTCCTAAGTCCATGTCTAGTCCTAACTCCATCAGAAGGGTCTCCTAAGATCAGATCTTTAGGGTGACTCGAAGAGTATCTCCAATCTCTAGGAAAAGTGTGTGAAGGTTCAAGTCTTTTCTCCAGATCTACATTTTCTACTCCTTGGGTAACCTCTTCTACTCCTTCAGTGTTCTAGTGATCTACCCTCTTCTCTAAATTTTCTACTCCAGTGATAATCTCTCCAACATCATCATCATCCTCAACTCTAGGCTTTCTAGGATCATACTCATCAAACACTACATGTGTAGTCTCTTCCACCACCAAAGTTCTCTTATTAAACACCCTAAAAGACTTCCCAACACTAGAATATCCTAAGAACACTCCATCAGATTTTGGATCAAAATTTTTTAAGTGAGACTTCCCATTATTATAAATGAAAACCTTACAATCAAAGACATGAAGGTGGGAAAGATTGGGTGTTCTACCCTTAAGGATCTCATAGGGTGTCTTATCTAAATTGGCTCTAACATTCACCCTATTCAACACATAACAAGCTGTGTTAACTGTTTTAGCCCAAAAGTATTTTGGAAGTAAATACTCAACAAGCATGGCTCTAGCAGCTTCAAATAATGTTTAGTTCTTCCTTTCAGCAACCCCGTTCTGCTGAGGGGTCCTAGGAGCTGAGAAGTTGTGGCTAATCCCCTTGTCCTCACAAAAAACTCCAAATCTCTCATTTTCAAACTCTCCCCCATGGTCACTATGGATGATCAAGATCTCACAACCTAACTTTTTCTGAATCCAAGTGAAGAAGGCTCAAAACTCATCAAAGGACTTATTTTTGTGTGACAGAAATCTATTCCAAGTAAATCTCGAGTAGTCATCAACAATCACAAAACCATAGATTTTCCCTCCCAAGCTGGCATTGCTTACAGGTCCAAACAAATCCATGTGAAGGTCTTCTAAAGGTCTAGAGGTGCTGATGTCCTTAATAGAGTGAAAAGTGGAGTAGATTGTCTTTCCTAATTGGCAGGCATCACAAAGGTAATCTTTTGAAAACTTAAGCTTTTTGTCACCTCTAATTAGGTCTTTTTGGGTCAATTTCCTAAGGGTTTTCATACTGGCAAGACATAATCTCCTGTGCCACAACCATGAATCATCAATCGCAGATTTTAAGCAAAATTGAGCATCACATTCAATGTTATTTAAATCAAGCATGTAAACATTGTTGATCCGCTTTCCCTGCAAAATAATGTTATTATTTAAGCTCATAATGCATGAATTTGCCAAAAATTTAATGATGAAGACCTTGTCGTAAAGCTGACTGATGCTGAGCAAGTTATCTTTCAGTCCATCTACAAGAAAAATATTTTCAATCAAAAGGTTCTTGGAATTACCAATTATACATGAGACTACCACCTTCCTAGTGGTGTTATCTCCAAGAGTTAACTTGCCTCCTGTCCTGGTCTCTAGCAATATGAATTGATTTAAATCGCCAGTCATATGTCGAGAGCATCCGCTGTATAGGTATCACATGCTCTCTCGAGGCTTTTTATGAGAGCTTGTCTACAAAATTATCAAATGTCAGATTTATAAACCAAAACATATTTTGATTCCTTTTTATGGAAACCAGAATGCAATGCATACTGTAGATCTTGTAACTTAGGTCTCCAGACCCAATGTGAGCTATGGTGAATGGTGCAAGTGTGTGCTATGTGTCCTAGCATGCCACATGAAAAACATCTAACTCCAGAAAAAGGATGCACTAATATACTCCTATGGTGATGCTTCCTTTTAAAAGCATGTAATGGTTTATTTTCAAAAGCTTTGAGATTTGTTAATTCTTTTTGTAACTCAGTATGGGATGATTTTAAATAATCATGTGCATTAGATAATTCATTGTTTTTTTTGTTTAATGCATCAAACTCATCAAGAAGCCATGTGGTTGCTATCAATTTGAGAATTTTCTTTTAAAAGATTTTCACGCTATTTTTGCAAATTTAAAAATTCTAATTTCAAACTAGAATGAGATTTTTAATAAGAAAATGTGGTTGCTATCAATTTGAGAATTATATGATGCATACATGTGCTCACAAATTTCTAATAATTGATCATAAGTTGGTTCCATACCTCTTTTTGGTTACTTTGACCAAGATTATTGTCTTCCATTAAGCACAAGTTTGTTGTCTCCTCCTCAGGTTCAGTTTCAAAGGAATCTGATGAAGAATCCGCATAAAAAACCTTTTGGAAATGTTTCTTGCTCTTGTCCTTTTTGAAGTTTAGTTTCTCCTCACCCTTCTCCTTTTAGGTGTGCCTTTAGCGTAGGACAATCAGCTTTAACATGCCCAGGCTTCTTACATTCAAAGCAAATTGTATCATTAGAATTTTTAAAATTTTTGCTACGCTTACCTTTATTCCACTTTTGATGATTCTTGTGCTTCTTCCTTAGAAAGCACTTAAATTACCTTGTGATTAAAGCAACATCATCTCTTTCAGACCCGAAAGAGTTAGTGTCCAAATCGTTCGCCTTAAGTGCCACCATTTTCTCCTTCTTTCTTTCACCTGCATCAAGATTTCTTTGGTTCACACCTTGCTTGTAAGCAAAGAGTGAACCAAGTAAGTTATCGATTGAATGTGTATTTAAATGTTTAGATTTAGATATTATAATAATTTTTGCATCAAAAGAGGAAGACAAACATCTTAAAATTTTGTTTACATTTTCATAGTTAGAAAGTTCTCATCTAATGCATAAAACGAAGTAACTATCTGAGTAAACCTTGTATACATTTCAGAAATTGATTCAGAAGGTTTCATACGAAAAAGTTCATAATCATGCAAGAGAATATTTAAACGAGATTGCTGGACTTCATTAGTACATTCATAGGTGATACACAATTTATCCCAAATTTCTTTACCAGTAGTGCAAGTGGAAACACGCATGTATTCTTTTGATTTCAAAGCACATAAAAAATAGTTCAAACATTTTGCATTTAATTGTGCTAAATCCTTATCATCGAGAGTCCATTCAGTAAAGGAAGTGGAACAGTAATGCCATTTAATTTTTCGGTTGGAGGTGTATCAAACAAAGGTGGTCGGGTAATAGAATACCCTTCCGCAGTATTACAATTTCCGTTGTTAGCCATGGATCAAAATTCAAAAAGTTTTCAAACTTAGTTTTTATGAATCCCGCTCTAATACCACTTGAAAGTTTGTTAGGGATATTAAGCCCGTAAGAACTAGACTGAGGCTAACTAAGAGGGGGGTGAATTGGTATTTTTTAAAAAAAATTCTTTAGGTAAGGCACAAAATTAAAACCAAAAACATCACAGAAATCAGAGTGCAAAAATAAATAAATGCAGAAGAAAAATAAGGAAAGATCACACCGGATTTATAGTGGTTCGGTCAAACTTTGACCTACGTCCACTCCTCGAAGGCACCCTCTGAGTATTGCACTAACTAAGTGTCTCTCCTTTAGCTCCCACAGCTAGGCGGAGAAGCCTTTACAACAGACTCCTTTTCACCAACCCCGGTGCGGCAGAGAACTGACTCCTTTTGCTTCCTCCTGAAGCAGGCAGAGAACCACAATCACTTGCTAAAACTTACCTCTCCTAACTCTTCCAAGGACAAGAGACTCTAGAGAATGAAGAATGGAGATGAAGACCTGGAACCTTGCTTGGAGCAACCTTTGTGAACCCTCTCACAAACTCCCCCTCACAAGTTCCTCTTTCTCTCTCTCTCTCTCCCTCTCCCAAGGCTCTCTCAGGTCAAGAAAGCAACACTCAAGGTCTTAAGCAATAGAAAATTCATGTCCTTTAAATAGAATTTTTAAGAACTGATATTATCATCCAGGACGATAGGAATATCATTCTGGCCGATCAGTACAAATTAAGCTCAATCAGTCGGGGCAATTTGGGATAATAAGAAGAAAATTGGTTAAATCGTCCAGGCCGATATAATATTTTCCTGGCCGATTAGTTCAAATACGAGTACAATCATCTTGAAAATCACCATGAATAGAGTCTGGCTGATGTCAATCATCTAGGCCATCGTCCTGGTTGATTGTGTGATCGGCCCGACAATTGTGATCGTATCAATCATCCTTAATTGCTTTCCATAATTGCTAGATTAATTTAGGCATAATTATATTGCATCATCGAGGCCGATGTTGAGTTCATCCTGGTCGATATTTTAAAATAAAGAATACCTAAATTGATCATGGCGGCTGATTCTTTCTGATTTGATCCTATTGACCTGAGCAATATAAGGATCGTCCCGGATGATTTGGTTAATGACGGCTACTTAACCAGGATGCCCTAATTAGGGTTTCTATTTTTTAGTTGGATCAGTCCGGCCGATATCAACATCGTCTAGGCCGATGTACTCAAAATAGAAAAACTCAGAAAACCCTTCAAGTGTGTGTGTGCAAGGTTACTTAGCATCAGGAACCACTTTCTCCATATATAAATTCATCTATCAATCCCCTTTAACCTGTTATCAATATGTTATACATCCAACATCTCTCTTCTCATAAATTCATTTGGATGTTAATGAAAATTTTACCTATATAGTTGTGAAATGAATTATTAGAAATGATGTAGCCCTAACTCTTTTTAAATTTAATAAAAAAATTGTGGCCTCTAAAAAGACACCACTCAACAGGGACAGAATAAGAAGGGTATGATCACACTATCCCATAGGACAAAATAGTCGTAGGACTTTACACTCTTTATAAGCAGGCTAATGGGAGGGAAGAAGATATTATATAATAATTAACCCTTGAGGATATCGACATTCACTTACACAACTTGATGGGTAATAATATGTATAAGCTGATGAAAGTCATGAAATTTTCCCCATTCAATACATCAGCTCGAGTGGGGTTTATTTGATATGAAATTTGGATTCTCATGAGCATAAGCCCCATGGTTAATTACATCTTAAGTTGAGGCCTAAGAAGACTCTGATTAAGGATTATACTTTATTCTCTTAGATGGGATTGACACATAGGGAGGAGTCTACGAGCTTCCTATTTAGAGGAAATGAAAGGCTTAGCTTGGCTTTATCAACATTCATGGCTCATATCATCATCTAGAAGGACAAAAGTTGGGAAAAGAAAGTAGAGAAAGACAACGCTGCACTCTGAGCATAAAAGAGAGAAATACAGAGATGGCATCATTTATGTGATGCAGATAGGTGGGATTTATAGCATCTAAAGGATATAGGGCTTACCTACCAATGGAGCATACTATGGGATACTAATAGTAGTAGCTTTAATCCCAAAATCTATATTGGGTTTAATATTCTACACATAATATTAACACTCGTGTCCTAGCTAATATAGTCTGCACTTATAACTTGCCTGAAAAGGAAGGCCACCTAACCACCTAATTATATAAAATTTATATTGTATGGTATTTATAAAAGATAGGTGGGTGACTACATATTTGGAAATTAAGACCGACATATAGAGAGGTTCCTAAGGGGCCTTATACATATGAATGGTGGTATGTTTCTTAAATTAATGCAAATAAATTTTTATTTAAGCTAGTTTCTAATGCAATGCATACTAGTCAAAATCTCCAAATCAGGGATGTATAAAATTTTAAAAGGCTTACAAAAATAATTTTTTAGAATACTAGACTTCCCTAGGTTCAGCACATCATCCTCATAGGTAGGATTATCTGAACTCTACCTATAGGTGGGGAAGTGTTTAAGCAAGGAAAGAGAGGAATGCAATATTATACATACAACCCTAGACGACCTCTAGCTTATTCCCTAGATCATTATCTTTCTATGTTATTTAATTTCTAAAATTTTGAATTTTCAATTATGAGTAGAAGAATTTTATTCCTAAGAGCCTAGTAAAATTAGGCACATACATATGCAAGAAAGAAACCAATAAAAAAAAAAAACATTTCATTTCTATTACGTAGGTAAAGTAAATACATCATTAAAATAAAATATTAACAAAAAAAATGTATCCAAAAGTCTATGGAAAGTGTCATATAATATATAACCCATGGTCAGTAGAAAAGTAATAGTGGTCAGGCCTTACCGATAATATCCTGGATTCTAATCCTAAGAATCACAAAAATCTTAAAAATAAGGTATTTTTATCTGATCTTTGTCTTTTAGCTCCTCTATTGGTCTCCTTGCTTCAACCTCCTCATAGTATATCCTCCAAAAGGATATCAAAATGAAAAAAAAAAAATTATCTTAAGGGGCTTTCATTTTCCTTTGGATCCCTTATATTTAAAATGCCTTATTTTTAGATTTTCATAATTTATACTTTGAATAAAATTATATCAATAATATAAAAGAAAAAGTCTAGATTCTCCTACAAGTTTATGCTAAATAGTTATAATTAAATATCGTAAGTAATTATATATCAAAATAAAAATACTCAAGCCAGCCACACATGACCATGCTTGTATTTGTTTGGAAGCTAAGCATCTCAAGCACCTATAATAATAATATATGAATTATTTATTTTTAGCACGCCTTTTTTTAACATTGTATGAGCATAATCACCTGCAAAAAATATCGTAAGTATCAAAGTCGCTCCAAACCCATGGGTAATTTATTGCCCATCACATAATAAAAATAATACAATAATTAACATCATCATCATATAGTTCATCACATAAAACTAAAATACACATGTGCCACACGCAAATCACCAAATCATAGAAATAAAAAGAAAGAGAAGCATTGGCCTAACCTAAAGCTAGAAGTTGTGTCCTAACAAACAATTCTATGTGTGTTTAGTAGGTTGTGTGGTCTCGGGTATATCCTATGAGGGCTAATTAGTTCAAGTTATTTGTGATTTGATTTGTTGAAGGTTAAAGGGGAATTTTAGTTGAAATTTAAATATTAGTGTCTTGAGGTCAATTTTAATGAATTTATTTTCTTGGTCAATTTTAATGCATAGGATAATATTCACTTAAGTTCAAGTTGAATTAGAAAATTTTTGAATGTCAAGGGTTATCCTATCTACTAGATTAAAGGGGTCTAAAGTTGAATTTTAGAAACAAATAAATTTTAGGAGTCCTAGTATTTTATTAAATATTAGACCCTTTAGGGAGTAATTAGGCTTTGCGTTTGCATGATTTTGAGTTTTTTATACATATTTATAATTTTTAGAAGTTTTGGCCTAGTTATTAAACTATGGTTGACCAAGGAGTTGATTTTTTTTTTTATTTAAGATAATTTCTTGAATGTTCATATTTTTAATAAATATTATATATTAATTTTAGTTGATTGCCTTTTAGTTTACTCAATTTGTATTTTTACAGAATTAATTATGACTTTTCAAAGCTTGGGTATTTAATGAATTATTAGAATCGCTCAATTAAGATTGTTTTAGGGATTTTTAATTAAATAAATTCTAAACCTCTTGGGATCACATCCAAAGGTCAGGAATGAACTGGGAAATTTTTTTTAAGTGATTGGGAGATTTTTGAAATTTTTAGTATTTTTTAATTAATTAATTTAATTAAAAAGTGATTTTTAATTGAATTTAATTTAGTATCCAAATTAAGCCACACTTAAGGGGATTTATATTTTCTAGATTATGAATTCAATTCTAAAAAGTTTGATATATTATTTTTTATTTTTAGGTTTAAGTTTGATTTATTCTAATTTTCTAAAATTTTTAGTGTTTAATTAAAGGGGTAAATTAGGGTTAATTATTTAAGTGACTTAAAGGGTCCTAAAAATTTTTATAAAATTCTTAGGGGTAAAAAATATCACTAAGTTTGAATGGTTTAAGTTTCAAGTCCTTTGTAGGTGTATCCTACTCCCTAAAATTTTTCTAAATTTTCTAGACATGTCCTTAATTATTATTCCTAAGATGTCACTAGTTAAACGGGTTAAAATTAGGTGTAATAACTAACCCTTAGGTAACATAGGTAAATGCAACACACAACTACAAGCCATGTTCTTATAACTAGGAGAAATCTAGGCTAAGTTCTCCTGCATCCTAAACATGCAAATATTAAATACTAATAAAAAGGAGTAATGATTTGATTAGTGAATAATTAGAATATAATTATTCACTAATCATTCCCCATGAATTTCATTCACATGCTTAACCTATATTTAAGATTTCAAAGGTATCTCTCAATATTTAAAGATTTAAATGTATATATATAATGTTAAAATAAACTATAAAAAATACATATATTAGCCTATAAATGAAAATATCATTTTTAAAATAAAATACTCAAAAATATCTTAAACAAAATAAAAATACTTTTGAAAGATCCCATGATTATTTAAAATAATTAAAAAATTAATTTTAAAATTTTTTAATATAATATTTAATTAAATATTAACAAAGAAAAAGTAATAAAATATTAAACATTAATTAAGCTAGATTAAGTTTTTAATTTCTAAAATAAATTTTAAATTAAAATATATAATTTTCTAAGACTTTTAAGGTATTACATTAATTTTTATTATTTAAATTCAATTTAATTTGAATTTCTAATTTACATAATTAATTATATTTAAAAAGAGGCTTTAATTAATTTAATATTAAAAAATATTTATTAATTTAAATTAAATTAAATCTTAAAATGATTCTGAAATTTTAAATTATTCAAAATTATTTTACTTGAAATTTTAGAATTATTTGAATTTCACTTCAAATAAATATTAATTAATATTTGAATATATGATTAATTAAAATTAATTTAAAATAAATATAAACTTAAATTAATATAAATTCAATTTAAAATCTTTTGAAATAATAATTTAATTACTTAAAGTGTTTTATATAAAAACTTATTTTAAAATATTTAATTTATTTAATCAAATGCTAATTAATTATTTAAATATTTAAATAACATAAATGATTTAAATCATCTTGAATTTTTTTTTTGACAATTTTAATTTTCAAACATTCAAAAATAAAGTTAAATAACTTATTAAAATATTTAAAATTAAAATTGATTTTTAATAATAAAATAATTAATATTTAATCAAACATTAATTAAAATATTAAAAAAAGGTTTTTAAAATAATTTAAAACATATAATATTTTTTAAAATAATTTGAATTTTAAATTAAAGGTCTTAAAATTCTAAAAAATATTATATATAATATGTTATTTTTAATTTATAATTAATTTTTAATAATATTTAAAAAATAGTATTTAACAATATATTAAAAATGATTTAGGCGATCGAATCAATCAAACAACTTGAAATTTTACCTATATTACTTGGACGAACAAAAACAGTTAGGAGTGATTCCTGTAGTCTAGTAAGTGATTTACAAAGCTAATTAGCCCTAGGTATCCTAAGCCAAGTTTAAGGTTTTACCTCAATTAAATGAATGGTTTAACTCGCATAAGATGGCTCTAAATTTGTTGACTATCCACACTTAAACTTGTAGAAAACTCCTTGATCTCCCAATGTCCGGATCTAAAGCAAAATGACTTGGATGGATTTTGATTTGAGTTCACTAGAATCCTATCACTGGTGAGGTTTTGAAGGTGGATTTGAGTGGGGAAATGTGGAGGGAGGTATGGAGAGCTCAAATAAAAATAGTTTTGGCTTAGGGAGCTTTGGGCTAGTATAATATGCAAGATCCCTTGGCTATGTTTGGGTCAAAGGGAGGATTGGGGGTGTTTAAATGTCATATAAGTCAAGTATTTGACCTAAATAGATCAATTTAGACAAAATCAAGATTAGGTCTAATAAGTCAAGTGTTGACTAGGTCAACATGGTAAATCAAGCCCAAATTGATTAGGAGTTAAGCTAAAGGGGATTGGAAATTAATTTAAATTTAAATAAGGGTAATTTGGACTATTCTGGTCAACCCTGGTTAACATGGTCAGCCAAGTTGACTCACGACCTGGATCTGGGCTCAATAAGTTTGGTTTGACCCATTAAATCTAGTGGAAGGGGTCTTAGGGTATGGCTTGGTGAATTTGATCAAGTTAACCCTCTTGACCCTAGTCTAGTAAAAAGCAAGTTCAACAGAAATATAATTTATGATATTTTTCTAGCCAATTCTTCTTAGGTCTACATCTACCTTTTTTAATAACAATAAAATCTTATACCTTTACTTTCCTAAATGGGTCATCAAAAGGCCATCATTTTAAGCGACCAAACCATGTAAGGTGACTAATCACTATAAAACTTAACTTAGTATTATGCATCTCTTTTAAAAAAGCATTGCCAGTCTCACCACCATTATATAGAATTTTCCCTTATGTTTGAGGGGGACTTTTCTATCACACAACAACCTTGATGCATTCCTCGACCTCAACCATCCAACTTGATTCATTTTGATAATATCCCCAACTATTTAATTTTCATTCTAAACAAGATATCCAGTATATTTAAAACTGCTAATTTCGAATAGGTTGATAGACCTACACAATTGTCCCAATGCTAACCAAGAGGTGAGGTGAATTGGTAATTTAAAAAACTCTTGGTGAATTTTAAAAAAATCAACTTATAATTTTATCACAAAAGATTTTTTAACTATAAAACATTAAAGTGCATGAAATAAAAATGAAGGAAATAAAAGAAAATAGAAGAACACTAAGTTTTATAGTGGTTCGGTCCAACTAGACCTACATTCACTCCGTGAAGACTCCCTCTTCAGGTAATACACTATACCAAAGTGACTCTCCTTTTTCCCCCACAACAAGACGGAGAAGCCTTCACAATTTTCCTCTCTTCCACCAATCCCCGATGCTACAGAGAACCACCGGCCTTTCACACCCTCCAAGTGTCAGCAGAGAATCATCATCCTTTCACACCCTACAAGTGTCGGTAGAGAACCGATATCCTTTCATACCCTCCAAGTGTCGGCAGAGAACCGACATCCTTTTTCACCCTCCTAGTGAAGGCAGAGAACCCACGGCTGATGTTGAAGAACTTCACTTAAGAGCTTCCAGAGGATATGGGCAGAAACTTGAAGGAGTCAAAGAGATCCTCAGTTTGGTCAACCTTGTGAATCCCTCACAACCATCCTCACTTGATCTCTCACACTTCACTCTCACAATCTCTCCCAAACAGTCACACTCAATGACCACTCTTAAGAGAAATTCACAACAAAAGGCATTTTGTGATAGTTTTTAGGACTCCTTATATAGAAAGGATATGAAAAACTATCCAAAAATTGAAAATTATAAGAAAAATATCCTATGATCATATATTACGATCGCATATCATCCCGTATAAATAAATAGTGTCCCGTATGAATTGCTCGTATGAATGCATAGTGTCCCGTACAAATTTGTAGTGTCCCGTACGAGTCGCTCTTATGAATGTATAGTGTCCTGTACGAACACATAGTGTCCCGTACGAACTCATATTGTCCCGTACAAATCGCTCGTACAAATGCATAGTGTTCCGTGTGAATCATCTATATGAATGCATAGTGTCTCATATAAATAGTTCAAATTCATATGTACAAACCATTTAACGTACTGTACGAACAGTTCATAAAAATCTTCAAAATCATCTGGTTGAAAAGGAACCTTTCCAATTTGTAACCTAGACATTGTCTGTACATAGGACACTTCGTATAGTATGAACTGTACTTAAAAAAAAATTCTCCTGTCATTCATTTAACTGCTCCTAGAAGTTTATAACTAGACAAATCATCTATATGAAATGAATTCATATAGTACGATTAGTTTAAAAAAATTGTAAAATTTAAACACTCCCCTAGAGTGTGTGCACAGTTACTCAATTACAATCAAACTCTCTTAGTCTCAATAAAATGAAACATACATACTCTATTTAAAATAAACCCTAATATATTCTGATTTAAAGTTTTCAATAATCTTGAGTATAGTTTTCCTGAAATATTAGTATACACACAAAATAAGTATATAATGAAAAATACTATGAAATATAAAGATGTGAGCCATAATGTTTGTTATCATCAAAAATATAAACTCGTGAGCAATGAGTCACAATAATCTCCCCCTTTTTTTGATGAAAAATATTACTGGTTGAATTTGCAAATTAAGTTTTTTTCTCTCATAATCTCCCCCTTATTAAGATAATCATTTTAAAAATAGGGAAAACTAAAACAATTTCTTTTTAACAAAAAGACACTTGTATGAAGCAAATAATAATACATTCTTCCCCTTTGAAATTATCTAAAAGAAGAGGAGAAAAAAATTAAAAATATGAAAAAAAGGACTAAATATCAAAGGGACCCTGATCAAGTGAAGGTGATGTTATAGAAGAATCAGTTTGAAATTTTTACAATTTTTCTTAGAATGAGAAAGTTACCTCTTGATTTTATTCAAAAACTTAGTAAGAAATGAATTGACAATACATAATCTAGAAAGGTTAGATATTAAAAATTTATTAATCCTAGCTCATGTTCCTTCAAAGGCTCAAATACTTTTTAAGTCAACTTCTAAATCAAGGAACAAATTAGAGAAAGAAATACTAATCTTTTTAAAAATTCTTTCATAAAGTATATCTAATAAAATATTAATGCAAAAATTTTTGAATCTAGAATCATGATTTTCAAACACAAGTATTAAAAATATCAATAGATATAAGAGTTTTCTTACTATTTAATAAATATAGGAAAGGTAAGCAAATTATTGTGGGCTCATTTTGTGCCTCGCATCTTTTATTTTTTGATACACTTTGTGTATCTTTCCAAATTTGGCATCATTGTGCATCTTTTTAGCTTTGGGCTTATTTTGTGCCTCTTTTCTTTTTAACAAATATGCTTCCTTTATGTAATTTTAAAAATAAAAGAAAACCCTTTCTAGTGACAAAAAAAATGGATAATTAAGAAATAATAAGGTTGATTCAACAACTTGTAAACAATCATTATGAGATAAAAAAAATGTTGGGAGATGAAAAAAGTTCAATTTCAATTTTCAATTTATAATTTGACAAAGATTTTGAATCAAAAGTAAAATAGCATCATTAAGAAATGAGATAGAGAGACAAAATCATGAGTTTCCTTCCTTTCACTGTTTGTAGAGAAGTTAGCCACAACTTACATAAAAATTCAAGAAAATATGTGATACATTTTTAATTTTTAGAAAAAAATAATTTTTTAAAAGTTATTTCATTCTCTAAAGTGTATAGAAAACAAAATGTGAAATTTGTGTATGTGTTAATCAGGGTGACTTTATAAATGATAGAAAGAACATAAATAAACATATATAAAAAATAACATAGAAAATTAAACACATTCATAAAAGAAAAGAAAAAAATACATGCACACATTAATAACACACAAACAAAACTTTAAACATCATCTTACTCCTAGTCTGATGATTCAGAAGCTAGGTCTTCCCAGGAGATTTTTTGCTTTTTATCATTTGCCCTTATTGCAATTTACTTATTTTTACCTTTTTCATTGTAGAAAAAAATGTTAAGTTTGGGCACTCATTTTTCATTTGTTCAGGTTTTCTACACCCAAAGCAAATTATTTTAGAGGAATTCTTAATATCCTTACCATTTTTACATTTATTCCTCTTTTGTTGATGTTGAAGCTTGCGCTTCAGTAACTTTTTAAATTTTCTCATTATCGATGTTATCTCCTTACTTTCATTATCTACTAAATTATTTTTCTCCATGTCGTCAGTTTTTACCACTATCATTTCACCTGCATCCAAAGGTCTTTGACTTATAGTTTGCTCGTGAGCAATGAGTGAGCCAATTAAATTATAAAAAGTATAATCATTCAGATCTTTTGATTTAATTATAGCTGTGATTTTAGCATTAAATTTTTCAGGTAGACATTATAAAATTTTATTTACTTTTTTAAAGTTTGAAACTTATCTACCTACAGCTTGCAATGAAGTTATTATTTGTGAAAACCTAGTAAACATGTTTAAGATGGTCTCATAAGATTTCATGCTAAAGAGTTCATAGTCATGAATAAAAATATTTAACTTAGATTACTTGACTTCACTAGTACCTTCTTATGTAATGCATAAAATATTCCAAATTTCCTTGCTAGTAGTACATGTAGGGATTCTCATATAATCTTCAAAATTTAAAGCACAGAACAAACAATTCATATATTTAGCAATTAATTCAGCATAAATTTGTTCAACTCTACTCCATTCAAAAAAAGAGATGTTAGTTTTGATTCCATCTAAAATATATGATGATGTAGAATAACCAGTTTGAATTATATGCCACATTCGATAATTTATTGATTGCAAGAAAGTCTACATTTGAATTTTTCTGAAAAAAAAAATTTCAAATAGAGGTGGTCTAGAGATTGAATATCCTTCTAATGTATTACAATTTCAAAAAGTAGCCATGATCATTTTCAAAAATTTGTTTAAACTTATAGTTTTGAAACAAAGCTCTGATACCATTGGTTAATTCAAGATAGGTTGTTAGACCTACGCAATTATCCCAATGCTAACATAGTTGGTAATTTAAAAAACTCTTGGTGAATTTTAGAAAACTTATTTATAGTTTTAACGAAAAAGATTTTTCAACCATAAAACATTAAAGTGCGTAAAATGAAAATTCATAAAATAAAATAGAATAGAAGAACACAAATTTTTATAGTGGTTCGGTCCAACTAGACCTACATCCACACCCTAAAGACTCCCTCTTCAAGTATTGCACTATACCAAAGTGTGTAACTCCTTTTTCCCCCACAACAAGGTAGGGAGGCCTTCACATTTTTCCTCTCTTCCACCATTCCCCAATGCTGTAGAGATTTGTCATCCTTTCACACCCTCCAAGTGTCAGAAGGGAACCGTCATCCTTTCACACCCTCCAAGTGTCAGAAGGGAACCATCATCCTTTCACACCCTCCAAGTGTTGGTAGATCATCAGCATCCTTTCATACCCTCCAAGTGTTGATAGAGAACCACCATTCTTTTTGACCCTCCTGGTGAAGGTAGAGAACCCTCATCCGATGTTGAAGAACTTCACTTAAGAGCTTCCAGAGGAGATGGGCAGAAACTTGAAGGAGTCAAAGATATCCTTTCTTTGGGTAACCTTGTGAATATCTCATAAGCCCCCTCACTTGATCTCTCACACTTCACTCTCACAATTTCTCCCAAACACTCACACTCAATAACCACTCTTATGAGAAATTCACAACAAAAGGCATTTGGTGATAGTTTTTAGGACTCCTTATATAGAAAGGACATGAAAAACCATCTAAAAACTAAAAATTATAAGAAAACTATCATATAATCGTACTGTATGATTGCATATCATCTCGTATAAATGAATAGTATCCCATATGAATCACACATACGAATGAATAATATCCCGTACAGATATGTAGTATTCCATATGAATCACTTGTATGAATCCATAGTGTCCCATACAAACACATAATGTCCCGTACGAGTTGCTCATACGAATGCATAGTATCCCGTATGAATTGTCCATACGAATCAATAGTGTCCCGTATGAATAGTTCAAATTCATTTGTTTAAACCATTCATCGTATAATATGAATATTTTATAAAAGTCATCAAAATCATCAGGAGAAAAAGGGACCCATCTAATTTGTACTCTAGACATCATCTATACGATGGACACTTTGTACAGCATGAACTGTACTTAAAAAAATTCTCATATCATTCATTTAACTGCTCGTAGGAGCTTATAACTGAATAAATCATCCTGTATAAAATGAATTCATATAGTACGATAAGTTTAAAAAATTTGTAAATTTTAAACACTCCCCTAGTGTGTGTGTGTACAGTTATTCAATTACAATCACACTATCCCAGCCTTAATAAATTGAAAAATATAGACTCCATTTATAATGAACCCTAATTTATTCCTATTTGAAGTCTTCAACAATCTGGAGTATAATTTTCCTAAAATGTTAGTATACACATAAGATAGTATAGAATAAAAAATACTATGAAACATAAAGATGTGAGCCATAACACCTATTAGCATAAAAAATATAAACTCGTGAATAATGAGTCGCAACAAAAATGTGAACTCTAATTATTGACTTTATCCCCCAAATTCACAATACCCTCACTAAGTGTATTAATTACTACTAAAATTATACTCTATATATCCATGTTTTAGAACAACTCAAACGAAAACATTTTCACTCTAAGGTAGATATCCATAATTTAAGTGTACCATTATCTCCCACTTTAGCCTTATCAATAAGGATAATAACATAAGCAAAAAAAAAAAAAAGGGTATAACCTCTTGCAAATGTATACTGAGAACATCCTTGACAAAAGCAAAATGATACGGGCTTAAGGCTTTATAAAAATCAACATTCAGATTCAAAGGTTGAACTTCATAATTCAAGTTTACCTCCAACTCCCTCTCTATATGTATCAACAAGAAGATTATCAACTGTAAAAAAAAAATATTATGGTACATCCTCTTACAAATGTTGACTGAGAACATCCTTGTCTAAAGAAAAAAAATCTCAATACATGGAGGAGATCCCCTACGGGGCATTCATAGGCCCGAGTGAGGGCGTCGACAGTCGAAGTCTTGTTGGCAGTCGTAGTCCTGTGAAAGTTTAAATAGGTTGTTAAACTTAATAGAATTATCCCAAGGCTAACCAAGAGGGGAGGTGAATTAGTTATTAAAAAAAAACTCTTGGTAATTTAAAAAATTGATATAAGATTTTTAGCACAAACATAAATTTTCTCAAAATATTTTTTTCCACCACTAAAAGTAAATTGGGAAAAAAATAAAAATACACTAAAAATAAAGATAGAATAACATAATTTTATAGTAGTTTGGTCAAACTAGACGTACATCCACTCCCTGAAGATTCCTTCAGGTATTGCACTATACCAAAGTAACTCTCCTTTTGCTCCCACAGTATGGTGGAGAATCCCTTATAATAACATCTCTTCTACTAACCTGTTGTGGTAGAGTACCAATGTCCTTTCTCACCCTCCTGTTGATGGAAGAGTACCAACATCCTTTTTCTCTTTCCTAGTGATGGCAGCATACCGACATCCATTATCACCCCTCTGGTGATGACAGAGTACTGACATCCTTTCTCACCCTCTTGGTGATGGAAGATAATCAGATCTCCTCCAAAGATCTTCTCTCAAGAATCTTTAAAGAAGTAGGGCAGAGATTTGAGGAACATATAAAGAGTTCCTCACCTTTCGATAGTCTTTTGAACCCTTCCCAATTTCCACTAGCAATATCTCTCAACCCTCACACCCAAACACTCTCCCTAAACACTCTCTTTATTAATCTCAAGAGAAAATTTGTAGAAGAAGTAGGATAGTCTATTTTTAGGACTCGTATATATGAAAGATAAGAAAAACTATCCATAAAGCATAAAATTTCAAGTTAGATGTACTTCGATCATACATTAAATTCATACTTCGTATGTATGAACAGTTCAAAAATCCATATACAATCCGATACAAACTTAATTTTATACTCTATCAATCATCTGTAAGAATTGACATTATATAGTACAATCAGTTCAAAACTGAACACGTTCATCTAGCACGATTATGTACGAACCCATTTCATACACTGATCATCATCTGTATGAACCCTACATTGTACAATACGAAATGTTAAATCAAATCATGCTTTATATGAACTAATATGGACTAACCTATTTTGTAATATGGACATCATTTATATGAATTAAATTTAGTACATTACAAATAGTTTAAAAATTTTACCTATTCGTTTGGGACAAACTAGTACACACCCTTTTCGTACTTTGGATGTCATCTACATGAACTCCACTTCATACAGTACGATTGATTTAAAAAATGGTGAGTTCATTTGGGATGAATTGGTATGTATCCATTTTGTACTCTATATATTGTCTGTACAAAACCAACTTTGTACATTATGAACTGTTCAAAAGAAAATTTTCAAGGCATGATTCTATTAACTTTGTTCTAGATGAACTTTCATGTCAAATCATCCAATACGATTCAAGAATGTACAGTATAATTAGTTTTTAAAAATAAAAGTTTTGACTCACTTCCCTAGTATGTGTGTGCACGGTTACCACATTACAATCACACTCTCTTAAACTCAAGAAAAATAGAAAAAGTATAGACTTCAATTATAAGAAACCCTAGTCTAATTTGTCTTGAAGTCTTCGGCAGTCTGGAGTATGATTTCTCTAAAATATATGTACACACAAACAACAACAACAACAACAACAAAAATTTTATAATATATGTTAGGAGAAGCAATAATCAACACAATAATATTTTGGTATCATCAAAAACTCACATGATATAAAAATATAGTTTTGAAAACTAAGTTGCAACAATCTACCCCTTTTTTATGAAGACAAAATAATTATTATTTAAGTTAACACTTAAGAAAAAATTCTTCTATGCTCCCCCTAAATAAATGACCAATTTAAAATAATGGATTTCAATAAAAATCAAAATCACAACAACAAATTAAAAAGCTTCAAAAACATAAACAAAAATAACACAACAAAATTAAAAAGGCCCAAAAACTTAAACAAAAATAACACAACAAACACACATACAATATACACACATTATAATAATAACATAACAAATAATCATATATATACACATCAAACATCATCAAACAACCAATACATCAAACAACCAATACAACAAACAAACAATACATCAAATAATAACTAATGACTCCCCTTTTTTACAACAACAAAAAAAAGAAGTACATCTGGAAAAGATAAATTTCTATGTATAATTCAAAATAGTTGATGAACCAGAAGAGTTTAAACTTATTACAAATACAAAATTAACTTCTTAATGCTAAAAAGAAAAACTCAAATTTTAAATCAAAGAACAACTATGATAAGAAAAGTCAACCAGGTTTACTATTCATTTTTGACAAATCAAATAAAAAAAATTATTACAAAAATCATGAAATAAAGATTAATTAGTTTCTAATTTATTAGAAAATATTATTTTTGATTATATGGATTTGTATAAGAGATAGAATGATAAAGGAAATAATAGTATGAATTTTTTAATTGGTGATATTGCACTTCTTTTCAATTATTTTTGGCACACTTTGTGCATCTTTTTAGTTTGACTAATTTTGTGCCTCTTTTCTTCTTCTTCTTCTTTTTGAAGATGGCAAACCAATTGCCAATATTATTATTTAAAGAGAATCCTAATTACAAACTAAAATAATCCAAAACTAGATTCTTCCATTAAAAATTTTGAAAACAAAGGAGGAATGTTATTACAAGATAAATCTTCCCAAATAAAATTACTAAAAATAGCATAGTTAGCACATAGATTCGCTAACTTATTACAACTTATATTGACCCAATTAAAGAAAATAAAATTCTGATCCTTAAAAGTTAAGAGCTCATCCCTCCACTTGCCTCCCAATCCTTGCAAAAATTTAATGACATTATAATTGTCTCCTTCTATGTTAATACCTTTATAATTTAGCATCCAATCTTTCTTGATTTCACCTATAAATTGAATCACCATGAGTTCTAGATTAGAGATATCCCAATGGATACAGGAGTGACCATAACCCAGGGGAACCCTTCCTTTGCAATCCATAACCACACCACCAATTCCAACCTTGTACGATTGTAAACAAGATGCATCAACATTGATTTTGATCCAATTGGGAGGAGAAGGGTACCAACGATCCAGTAGTCTAGTAAACTGATTAGTACCCATTGTTCCAAATTTCCATCAACCATATATGAAATGAAAGCATAACTTACAGCATTTGAAGCTATGAACATTGAGTTATCCTCCTTCCCTTCGTGAACGATTTTGTTCCTTGCTCTCCATATTAGATAAACTGCATTGCAATAGATATTAATGAGAAAGCCATGAACTTTACTAAACTTCTCCATCTAATTCCAACAATCTTGAAATGATTCAAAAATCGAAAATACAAAAATACATTTATTCAAATAAACTATGACTTCTTTCAACTTCACACATTTAACTATTATATGGTCAAAATCCTCTCTTGAACTATAGCCCCTAGGACAGCCAAATTCACCTTGAATCCTTCTCTGATATAAAAAATGGAAAGTATGAATAGCATTATTAAAAATTTGCCACTAGAATACCTCCACCCGAGATCTTAATTTGGCATTTCTCAAACATTTCCAATAAAAACATTCCACATTATGTAGAACCAAAGCCTTGTAAACAAGAGATGAAATAGCTAGAATAAGTTCCAAATAATCTCCTTCCTTATTTCTTTGAATCTCCACCCCATAAATTAGTCTTATGAGCTCCTCTCCAAATAGTATTCTTAATTCCAAATTATTCCACTCACCATTAATAATTAGATTATCTAAAGTTCGTTTCCCAAACTTTGGAACTGAAACAAAAGTTGGCCATTTATTCAAACTTTTGTCTAAAATCCATATATTATCATATATATCAATTGAATAACCATTTACTATTTTCCACTTGACTCCAGATTTCATAGCCTAATTATCATTAGATAAGATTTTGCAAGTGGATGAAGCTCCTCTTCTATAACAAATCTCACAACAATCCAACCCAAATTTGGGTCTAAAAAACTTGTACAGCAAATAACATTTGTCTTGAATTACCTTCCATGCCAATTTTGCTCATAAATGAACCACAACACTAACACATGAACAAAGACCTCTTCCACCATCTCTAACCGATTTGCAAAGATTATTCCAGCTTACATAATGCATGCCCAACTTCCCATCATGTTTATTCCAAATAAACTCCATACTCAACTTATCTAATTCCTTAAGAACTCCTTTCATTATCAATAAGAAGGTATAATAGAAGTTAGGAATTGAAAGCATAATCATTCTAATCAGCATGAATTTTCCTTCCAATGACACAAGCTTACTTCCCCACACACTAATTAACCTTAAATCTTTCTCAAAAAAATGGAAATCAACAGCAACTAATATCCTCAATGCTAACTTAACACCGAGATAAATGAATTCCTTCACCACCTTAAATCTCATAATATGTTCAATAGATTTCCTATTTCACTTCTTGATATGTTTGCCAAAAAAAATTGTTGATTTTCCCAAATTAATATTTTGTCTTGTCCAGCTACAGAAATCTGATAAGATCCTTTTTATTTCCTTCATTTCTCTGATATTAGTTTGAGAAAAAAATAAGATGTCATCTGCATATAGTAGATGAGAAATGCTCGACACAATGTTACAAATTCTGATTCCTAATGATTATTCTTTTTTATTTAAACCCATTAGTAAGAAGTTGTGATTATATAACAAACAAAAATGGGGAAAGTGGGCATCCTTGACAAAACCCACTCTTTGCATGAATCCAATAAGAAATCTTACCATTAATAAGTAATGAAAATTTTGGATGTTCCACACATTCCATAATCCACACAAAAATTTTTTGAGGAAACCCAAAATATTCCAAAACATTTCTTAAGGTCGTCCAACACATGCTATCACATGCATGTTCCATGTCAACTTTAAATGAAACAAGCCCTTTGGAATATCTCGAAGTACTAAATTTTTGAAACACCTCCTGAGCCACTAGAATGAGATCTCCTAATGACATGCCATTGACAGAAGCAGCTTACTCCATTGAAATTAACTTTTGAACCATAATCTTCATCCTATTTAACAATATTTTAGCCACAACTTTATAGATTGATCTGCACAAGTTAATTTGCCTGCATTGGCTCAGAACACTAGGATTCGAAACCTTAGGAATCAGAACAAGTAATATTTCTTTCCAGTCCACATTCATCGATCCCGAATGAAAGAAATAATTAATAGCATTCCAACAATCATCTTTAACTATGCTCTAATAAATTTTAATAAAGGAATATGATATGCCGTCACTACCTGATGAAACGCTTTCTCCATATTGCAACACAACCATTTTCAATTCTTCCATAAACAGTTCTTTACTTAACAATTCCCTATCATTCTCATCAAGGGAACAAATAGGTAAAGGCCAACCACAACATAAGCTGATTCCTTCTTTTTGGCATCCCCCTCCACCCGGATAGATTAAGGTGAACACAGATGCATCTCTTCTTCCTTCTAATGAAGCAGGGATTGGAGGTATATTCAGAGATCATAAAGGAAGGATGCTTCTCTCATTTGGATTCTCAGTGGTTCACTGGGGCATGGATTTTTGGAGTTATTGTCCTTTCGTTTGTTGAGAAAAGTTATAAAAGATTAGATGATGGAAGCTAGAGGTTTAATTATAGAAAGTGATAACTGTAATGTTATTAGTTATATGCAGAAATCAGTTTCTTAGGAAAACTGATGATTAGATCAATCAACAAAGAAGAACGTCGATTTACTTAAAGGGTTTGAGGTAATTCTTTTTCAGTTTGTTAATAGAGATTGTAACAAGTTAGCTCATTGGTGTGCTAACTTTGCTTTGAGAGGTGATTTCTTTTGGGATGTTCTAGAATATAATAAGGTTCCTCCTTATTTTTTGTTAAAGGAGGAAAGTGACAGGTTTGCTATCACTTAGAATTTGTTATAGGATTCTTTTTTATTTGCTATTAATGCTATCTGCATTTTCTTCAAAAAAAAAAGAAGGGCCAACCACTAAGATAGCCATTTCTTTCCTTCCATTTACCATTAAATAAATTTAAAAAGACTTAAGCAAATTGATTTTGATCTTTAACTACCAAGCCAATTTCATCTTTAATTTTAAAAATCTAGTTTGTATTTTTTTTTTCTGGCCAAAGCATAGGAATGAAAAAACTTTGAGTTAGTATCTACCTCATATATGCATTTAACCTTGGTTCTTTGCTTCCACCAAGTGTTCAATCAGGCATATACATAATTTAGCTCACTAATATATGATCTTAGTTGAAAGATTTCCTCCTCTGATAGCTAGCCATTTTTTTTATTCCTTTGATTACTGCTCCAGCATTTTTGTTTTTAGAATTTCTTTCTGCTGATTATATTCCTTGTGTTTGGATTTGCTCCAATAAAGAAAAGTGATTTGAAGGTTCTATAAAATTTATAATTAAGTAACTCTACAAAGTTTCCACCAAACTTCTTATTCCACGCCGATCTCACAACACCAATAGATGCTGGATAAGAAGCCAATACCTCCTCAAACCTTATAATTCTATCAAAAGAAAAGTTGTTGTCTATGAAATTCAGTCAGATTGGAGAGTGGTCAGAATCCACTCTAGCCATATGCCTCAACACCAACCAAGCTGAGTTCATTGCTGCATGATTTACAAAGCACCTATCTAACCTTTCCAAGATACGAGCTCCACCAACCTTGGTATTGCACCAAGTAAACTTTGGTCCAATAACTCCCACCTCATGAAGATCATTATTAACCAAGAAAGACTTCATCTCTCTAGAACCCTGAGAGAACTGAAAGGATCTCCCCCGTCTTTTATCCTTTTTAGTCAATATGCAATTGAAGTCTCCTCCAATCACCATTGGAAGATTATTAGAAGAGAAAGCCTGTAACTTCTCTCAAAGTATCCTCCTCTGAATCTTCTCTTTATCACGATAAATAATAGCTATCTTCCACACACCCTTATTCACAATTTTAAACTCTTCTATAACCACTTGGATAGAAGAATAAAATAAGGAAAAAGAAGTTACCTTCTATTTCCAAAGCACCAATATTCCTCAAGATAAGCTATTTGTAGGAACTTGAAAGAATTACCAGTCATTTCCAATCAGGATATTGATCTCCATCCTACTTAAATTGGAAATGTTAGTTTCTAATAACCCTACAAAAACACATTATGTTCTTTACCTGCCTCCTTTAGATATAGAGAAGTTTGGTTCTTTCTCACTCCTCTACAACTCCAAAAAAACAATTAAGGCCATTAATGAACTAAAGGGGAAGGGTTGCCCACCTTTTTTTTCACCTCACCATCAATCTTCCTTCCTCTAGGCACCAATTTAGTAAGGCTAAGACTTTTTAGCTCCTTAGCAAGTTTGATTTTAATAGTAGTATAACTACCTTCTTTTGTCTCTTCTATTGCCTTCACTTTTGAAGCATGATCAGTAGGAGAGCCCTCCACATCTTTCACAGCAAATATTGAACTAGAAATTTCCTCTTCCACGTCCCCTATAGCATTCAGCTAAACACTACCATTCCCTATAACAGCATCATAAACTAGCTCACCTTCCTCTGTCAAGTCTTTAAGAATCATAAATTTCTTACCTCCTTTGTTAACAGATGGTTTTTCCCCAACAATCTTCATCTTCAAACTGATGTTTGTATCTTGTTTAAGGTCTTACTCACCTCCTTTATTTCTTTCCTAAAAAAAGGAACAACATCATCCTTATTAGGAATTCTGTTCCACCCAAAATTGCACATCTTTCTCAACTATTAGCACATTTTGAGCATCTTTTCAAGTTTGGCATGATTTGTGCATCTTTTTATATTTTTGGTCATTCAAGAATCAATAAATCTTAAAACAAAAATCCAATAATTAGCATAAATAAAGACACTAAAAAATAAATAAAATTAAATTAAAATATCTATTTTGTAATAATTATAGCAAAGTAATATTTGTCTAAAAGAACATGAAATTAATCTTCTAATTAACATCCAATCATAATTTAATTTAAATTTTTTAGATATTAAATTTTGCAAGTTAATTTGTAGAGCAAAGTAATTCAAAATTTTATTCTAGAGATCAGTTACAAGTGATTTATCTCTAAAAGATTAGCCAATTTAAGTAGAGAAATTTCAATTCTAATCAAACCATCATTCCATTTAATATTTGAAAAACATACATACATTACATCATACTAGAAACTAAAAAACCACAACATGAAGAAACTTAAGAAATCATAAGAAACATCACAAGAATAAGTACAAAATATCTAAATAGCAATTACAACATAGAAGTAAAACTAAAATTCTGAGGGGTATTGTTCTAGAGGTGCTTACGAGGTGAAAATCATAAAGTAACTACTTATCGTAGCTACATTTGTATTGACCAAGTTAAATTGCCCTTGGATCCAACCCATGTCTTCATTGTACCTCGCATCCTACTGATTTATGTGATTCTCAATTTGATCAAAATATTGATCAAAATGTGATTCTAGTTTGCCAAAATGTTGAACCATTTCTTGATTGAAATTTTGATTAGGTCCAGGTCTAGGTGTTAGAAAATGGGCTCCTTCTTCTCCATCAAAATTTTCTCCCTTAGATCCTTAATCCCGACCAAAAAGTGCACGAAAAGTGGCATTGGGAAAGTAAATGGGAAGTTGTGTGGGATGATCAGGATGGATCAGGTTGTACTTCTTTTCAAAAATTTTGGCAACTAACTGTCCTAATGCCACATTTTTCTTCCTCCTATTTTGTGGAAGTCTAATATCATAAAGTTTATAGATGTATTCCATGATTAGTTGGGCTTCATCAATATGAGTATTGGTTATGATCAAAAGAGGAGTCAAATGGAAATGATCACCAGCTTTGTGAATAAAAGATGTTCTCAAGATATGATGGATGATCCTAGTATTTTGGTTAAGGGTATACACACAAGAAACATGATTTACTTATGCAACCCCTCTAGGAGTTTAGTTAAATTCTGACCATTCAAAATCCTCTCTAGAAGTTATGGTGTGTGCTCTAACCCCTTGAGTCCAAAGGTCAAGAAAGTTGCCTAGATCTTCCTTAATTATTTCAACTCGCTGCTCAAAGACATAAGAGGTCATCCTAATATGATCTTGGTTCAATTTCATATTCACAAGAAAGATTTTGTATTTTTTTTATGATAGGCTTATATAAAGGTATGGATAAAAGAAAATTGAGCTGAGGAAAAAAGGGACCTAACCCAGAAGTTTATGTTACCTTGAAGAAGGGGATGAGAGGGGGTAATCTTGGCTCCAATGAAATGTTCATATGAGTGAGAGGATGAGAACTTAGAAGTTCAAGGATGTTTGCTGCTACTGGCCATTTCTACAGAAGGACACAAGATTATTTGTGATTGAATGAGAATGCGAAGAAAAAATCATCTACCACCTTTCAATTTAAAAAAATGACCTATCGTATAGTAAAAAATTTTGATGGTACGTATGATTTTGAATTCGTATCAGATGAAAAATATTTCGTACATATGAATAAAAATGGCCAAAAATGAAATGACTTATTATAAAATGGCCATTCTTGAGGAGTCATTTCGTATAGGTTTTTTGACCACACGATCATACAAATGAACACCTATTTTTCAGGGATGAACACAATATTAAAGATCATTTATGACGATTAGGTTTATCCACATGAGAAACTAATAACATGATCATACATATGAAATTGGATTTTTTACGTATGATCTGATAAAAAATAACTGAATGTTTGAAAAACCATCCCAAATCAAACAGACGGATGCCTGATCGTACATATAATAATGAAATCATAAAGTATGATATACATTTAAAAATTTTAGTCTCGCATGCTCAACTTAGAAAATACCATGTACGAGATATAGAATTTGTACAATATGAAAAAGTTTGTACAGTATGAAAGGAAAATACACTCATGATATGATAAACAAAAACTTTATTCAAAAATAATTCACACAAGATCTATGACAAGTAATATTGAAAACAAAAGCAAAAATTAATACTAACACAAGAAAAATAAATAAAATCTAAAGAAATAAAAATCACACAAACAAATAAACCCTAACAAATAAACTAAGAAACAAACAAACACATCAATACATTATAATTCAAATTTGCAAAATTTTAATTTTAAGCATTAAAATCAATCACATCTAATCTGGTTCTTAAAGTGCTAAATGTTTCAAAAACTAGTATTTTTGTGAAAATGTTTGTAAGTTGATTCTCAATAGCAACATGATGTAATTCAATTTCTTCTTTAGCCACATGATATCTAATGAAGTGATACCTTATATTAATATGATTGGTTCTACAATGTTGAATAAGATTCTTTGAAATGTATATGACACTTATATTATTAAAAAAGATTAGAATAGTGCTAATTTAAAATCCTAAGTCAATCAATTATTATTTTAACCAAAGAACCTCTACCACACAACTACCTAAGGCAATATATTATACTTCAGCAGTAGAAAGGGCTGCATAATTCTTTTTTTTATTAGACCAAGAAACTAAATAGTTTCCTATGAATTGACAAGTTTTAAAATTACGTTTTCGATCAGCTCTACATCCTGCAAAATCTAAATTAGAATATCCAATGATTTTAAAAGAAGAGTTATGCTTAGGATATCAAATCCCTAAGTTTTTAGTTCTCAAAAGATATCTTAAAATTCTCTTAACAATAGTTAGATGTGATTCCTTTTGATTAGGTTGAAATCTAGCACACATATAAATAGTAAATATGATATTTGGTCTGCTAGTAGTTAAGTAAAGAAATGATCAAATTATTACGCTAAATTTCTTTTGATAAATAGATTTTTCCTTAGGGTCCATTCCTAACTATACTAAATAACTCATTGGTGTACTCACAAGTTTAGTATTATATATTTCATATTTCTTGATGATGTCCTTAATATATTTTTACTGACTGACAAATGTTCCATCATCATTTTGCTTTATACTAAAACCAAGAAAGTAACTTAAGTTTCCCATAAAACTCATTTAAAATTCATTACTCATTTTCTTTGAAAATATATCACAAAGATTTGTATTGGTGTATCCATATAAGATATCATCTTCATATATTCTAATAATAAGTTTGGCATCTCCTATCCCTTTTAAGAAGAGAGTGGTGTCCACACTTCCTTTAACAAATGATCTTTCTAGTAGGAAAGTGCTTAACCTCTCATACCAACCCTGTTAGGAAAGTTGCTATTTGCATGTTTTACATTCATGCAACTTGTATAGTTTTGATGATTCCAAATATTATTGTTTTATGTGTTGTTATCTCCTAACATTTTTTGGAAGATTTGTTTTTGCTCTTCTGTGTACTAATATTTCAGGAAAATCAAACTCCAGACTACGAAGACTTCAAATCAAATTCAGTATGAGATACTATGAGAATTTGAAGCTTGTACTTTTTATTTGAATTAAATTTGATAGGGAGTGATTGTAATTGAGTGAATAAATTCACACACACTAATGGAGATCTTGAAAAAGTTTTTGTACTGATCGTACGGGACAAACATTATTCGTACAGGACGATCAGATCAATTATCTCCTTGTAAGAGCAATGGAACAGGCAGGAACTGAATTGGAAAATTTTTCTAAGACATGATCGTCCAGACGAAATCATTTTCATCCCAGGACGAGTTACTCTCTGTAAAAATTTCATCCAGATGATGTCCTGTTCGTCCAGGACGATGGGAACCGACTATGGCAGTTTCTGGCAACGTTCTGTAGTTTTGGGAACCAACTTTTGATATAATTATTCGTACCAAAAGAAATTTTTTCGTACGGGATGAACCTATTTCGTCCAGGATGAAATTGGTTCGTACAGATGCACAAATGGTTCGTACGGGACAGTTTTTTTATATAGTTCATCCGTACTAACTCAATTTTGTACGGGATGATCTAGTGCGCAGAAAAACATGTTTTTAGCAGTTTTTTTGGGCGGTTTTTCATGTCCTTTCAATATAAGGAGTCATAGAAACTATTACAAGTGCCTTTGGATTTGTTTTCTCTTTAGAGGGATCATTTAGAGTGAGAGTTTTGGAGAGATTGTAAGAGTGAAGAGTGAGAGATCAAGTGAGGGGTTTGTGAGGGATTCACAAGGTTACTTGGAGAAGAAGATCTCTTTGTTTCTTCCCATCTCCTTTGAAGGCTCTTAAGTGAAGTTCAACAATATAGGTCCGGTTCTCTGCCGACACTTGGAGAGTGTAAAAGGACGACAAAGTGTATCTTTGACATCCATTGTGTCTTCGTTCTTTGGGAGAAAACTAGAAGAGAGAACTTGAAAGGGAGAGAGGAAAGGGTGAAGTTTGAGAGGGAGAAGATCCTTGGAGGGGATTTCAAGGGAGTGTGGAGGGGATATTCACACGGATGCTTCGGTGAACTTTCACTTCATTACCATCGGATTCAAGGGTCATCTTGAGGGAAGTTTTGGAGAGAAGATGATCTCTTTTGTGTTAAAGAACTCAGCTACTCCGCCGCACTGGGAAGGTGAAAGTGATTTTGTACAGGCTTCTCCGCCTTGCTGTGGGGGCAAAAGGAGAGTAACTTTGTGGTATTAGTGCAATACTCGGAGGGTTCCTCCGGGGAGTGGACGTAGGTCAAGGTTTGACCGAACCACTATAAATCTGGTGTGTTCTTTCTTATTTTTCTTACGCATTTAATTTCATTGCAAGTTGTTTACTCTGGTTGAAAAGTTTATTTTTTAAACTTTAAATTTAACTTGCATTAATAATTAAAAAGGTTTTCTAAAAATCCAAGAGTAGAAGTATAATTTTTTAAATTACCAATTCACCCCTCCTCTTTGTTAGCCTTGGGACATTTAATTAGGCTTAACATCCTAATTCATATTGAACAAGTTCCAACAAACCCTAGGTGCCTATTTTAGTCCATACAATACCTTTTTCAATTTAATCACATGGTTAGAAAATTTTAATTTTTCAAAATCTAGAGATTGCTCAACATGAATATTCGATTTTACCACCTCATTAAGAAAGGCACTCTTAATATCCATTTAAAAAAAATTAAAACCTTTAAAATAGGTAAAGGCTAGTAATACCTTTATCCCTTCAATTCTAACTACAGGAGAAAAAGTTTCTTCAAAATAAATTCCTTCTATTTGATTATACCCCTTAACCACCAATATTACCTTATTTCTAATCACAACACCTAAATCATTCATCTTATTTTTGAACACCACTTAGTTCCAATAATACTTTGATCTTTTAGCCTTTCAATCAATTCTTAAATATTATTTCTAACAAATTGATTAAATTCTTCTTACATGGAAAAAATTCAAAATTCATTCGAAAGTTCTTGATTTATATTAGTGGATTCAATCATTCATATAAAGGAAGAATGGTTCACTTCTTTCGTAAATTCATGCCTAGTTCTAAGACCCTCACTAGGTTCACCTAAAATAAATTCTATAGGATGACTCTTAAAAATTTTTCATTCTCTAGATAAAGTATTTTCTATTTTAATATTCTCTTTCAAATTTATCTTTTCAATTCCTTGGGAGATATCTTCAATATGATCTTTTCAAACCTTGGCTCTTTTGAAATACCATATTCATCAAAAACTATATGTGTGGTCTCCTCAATTACCAATGTTCTCTTGTTAAAAATCCTATAGGATTTTCCAATGCTATAATATCCAAGTAAAAATCCTTTATCAGATTTACGATCAAATTTTTTTGAAGTAGTTTTGTCATTATTATGAATGAACACCTTACATCTAAAAACATGAAAAATATGAAATTTAAGGTGTTCTCTGCTTAAGAAGTTCATAGGGTGTCTTATTCAACATGGGTCTAATATTCACCCTATTAAGAACATAATAAGTCATACTAATAGGTAGAGAACTATTCACTTCAGTCCAAAAATATTTGAGAAGTGAATATTCTGCTAACACATCTCTAGTGGCTTCTATAAAAATTTTGTTCTCTCTTTCAACAATCCCATTCTACTAAAGGATTTTAGGAGCTATAAAATTATGATTAATTTCTTTCTCTCTATAAAATCTTCAAAATGTTCATTTCCAAATACTCCATGATCACTTTGAACTAATAAAATTTAACACCCAATTTTCCTTTGAATCTAAGTAGAAAAGTTTCTAAATTCATCAAAAGATTCACTCTTATGAAATAAGAATTGACTCAAGTGAATCTTGAAAAAATTATTAACTATTACAAGCCAAAAACTTTACCTCCTAGACTTATAGTGCATACCAGTCCAAAAAGATCCATGTGAATGAATTCTAGTGGTTTGCTAGTTCTAAGTCTTAGTTGAATGAACGGAAGACTTCACCTATTTTCTTAATTGACATGCATCACACAGGTGATCCATAGTGAAGTGTAGTTTGGGTATTCCTCTAACCAACTCATTCTGGGTAATTTCTTAATATTTTTCATGCTTGTATGATAAAGTCTTCTATGTTATAATCATAATTCATTAGTTATTATTTTGAGATAAAAAGCATTAGAAGATTTTACAAAATTTAAATCAAGCATATATACATTATTTATCTTATTTTTATGCAACACATCAATTCCATTTTGGCTTATTATTCAGGTTATAAGAAAATATTTAACACTATAACCTTTATCATAAAGCTAACTAATACTCAACAAGTTATATCTTAAGCCTTCAACCAATAATAAATTTTTAATGAAAAAATTGTTCTTATTTCCAATCATACTTTTACCTACAACTATCCTTGTGGTATTGTCTCTAGTGTCACTTTGTCTCCATTCTTGGCTTCCATAGACATGAATTATGTTGTGTCTCTAGTCATATACTTCGAACATCTACTGCTTAGGTACCAAATGCTCTCATGAGGACTTATATGAGAGCATTTTACAAAATAATCAAACATTACACTTGGGAATCTAAATAAGTTTGGGTTCTTCTCTTGGCAATAATAATCTAGATGCATGTTTGATATGCTGTGATTTATGCATCTTAGGTCTCCAGATTAATATGTTCTACTATGAATCGTGCAAGTGTGAAAGATATTACCAATTATTCCACACAAAAAATATTTCACACCAGAAAATGATTTATCAATCTATATAATGTCTTTTCCTAAGTTTTATAATTATATACTTCTTATCAGGATTATAAATTTATTCAAGTGCAGGAGGTGCTTACCAACCTTAATGGAATTCAATTGTTTTACAAGATATGAGTTTATATTTTTAAAAGTTGAATTATGAAATTTTAACTCATATTCTCTTTGATCTAATTCAGTCATAAATACTTTAAAATCATTTTTAAGTTAAATATGAGAAGATTTTAATACTTCATGCTTTTTTTTCAATTCATCAAACACATCCAATAATTTCATGTGGTTGCTACCAATAAATGTGTGATTGTTCCTAATGATTTCATGCTCTTTTTGTATGTTTGATTACTCTATATTTAATTTGGAATGTAATTTTTTGAGTTTTATATATGCAGTGTGGATTTTCTCATAAACTTCAAATAACTCATCATGGGATAAATCATATAGCTCCTCTTGATCTAATTGATCAAGTTTGTTAGTCATTAAATACAAGTTCATGACTTTATCCTCTACTTTTATTTCTAAAGAATTTGATGCTGAGTCTACCCAAAATACTCTCTATAGTCTTTTCTTGCCCTTTCTAATAATTGTTTTCTCCTTAACTTTCACCTTGTTAGGATTAGCTTTGAGATACAGACAATTTGATTTAATATATTCAGGCTTCCTACATTCATATCAAATTACTTCATTAGACATTTTTGCATTTATGTGGAACTTACCCTTATTCCACTACTAACATCTCATTTGCTTTCTTCTCAGGAAACTTTTGAATTGTCTCATCATGAGTGCAATATCATCTTCATCCTCAGGTTGTGACTGATCACTTTCTGAGCCATCCATTTTCAACACAATATTTTTCTCCTTCTGCTTATCACCAGATCAATCTCTTTGAGTCACTCCTTGCTTGTAAGTAATCAGTGATCCAAGCAGATTGTTAATAGAATAAATAGTTAGGTCTTTTGATTTAGTTATGGAAGTTATCTTTTCATCATAAGTAGTATGTAAATAAGAGAGAATTTTATTAACTTTTTCTGAATTTATTAGTTCTCTACCTAAACCATGTAATGAATTAACTATCTATATAAAATGAGTATACATATCTTTTATTGATTCATTAGGTTTCATGCAAAAAAGTTCATAATTATGTAATAGAATGTTCAATCTCGACTGTTTTACTTCATTAGTTCCTTTGTATGTTATATAAAGTCTATTCCAAATTTCTTTTCCTATTTTATAGGTTAAAACACGCATATAGTCCTCAAAGTTTAGGGCATAGAAAAAATTGTTTAATCATTTAGCATTTAACTGGGCTAATTCTTTTTCCTCTACTATCCAATCAGTAAACAGTATTGCAGTCCTAATGCCATCAATAAGTCTAATGGGTCTAGTGTAACCTTTATGTACTAAAATCCACATGTGATAGTCAAGCAATTGACAAAAAGTAGCAATGATAGTTTTCAAAAAGGTGTCAAAACCTTAATTTTTTAAAATAATCTATGATACCACTTTAAATTTTGAATAGGTTATTATACCTAATAGATTTTTCTCAAGACTAACCAAGTGGGGGGTGAATTGGTTATTAAAAAAAAACTCTCAGTAATTTAAAAAATTGATATAAGATTTTTAGCACAAAGTTAAATTTTCATAAAATTATTCTTTCAACCACAAAAACTAAATATATAAAAAAATGCAGTAAAAAAAAGACAAAAGTGCACCAAATTTATTGTGATTCATTCCAACTAGACCTACGTTCACTCCCTGATGACCCCTTCAGGTATTGCACTATACTTAAGTGACTCTTATTTTGGTCCGACAACAAAGCGAAGAAGCCCTTGCAACAACCTCTCTTCCACAAATCCCAATACGGCAGAGTATTGACATCCTTTCTCACACTCTTCGTGATGGTAGAGCACCAAAATCCTTTCTCACTCTCCTATGATGGTAGATTACCAACATTTTTTTTCATCCTCCTAATGATGTAAGGAATCAGATCTCCTATAAAGATCTTATCTCAAGAGTCTTTAAAGAAGTAAGGTTGAGATTTAAAGAACATATAAAGAGATCCTCACTTTTGGGAAACCTTGTAAATCCTTTACAATTTCAACTTTTATGATCTCTTAACCCTCACTCCCAAACACTTTCCCTAAACACTCTCTCTATCACTCTCAAGAGAAAACTTGTAGAAGAGGTAACATATTAGATTTTTAGGACTCTTATATATGAAGGTCAAGAAAAATCATCTAGAAAACAAAAAATTTCAAGTTCACATATATAGATCGTACAGTATGATCACACTTCATACGTACAAATAGCTTAAAAATCCATGTGTAATCTTGTGCGAACCTAATTTTATACTCCGTGAATTATAAGTACAAACTGACATCATATAGTATAAATAGTTCAAAACTAAACACGTTCGTTTGATACATTTATGTACGAACCCTTTTATACACTGGTCATCATCTGTATAAACCCTACATTGTACAGTACAAATTGTTAAATCAAATCATACTTTGTATGATATGAAAATGTATGAACCCATTTCGTACTATAGATGTTGTTTGTATGAATTAAATTTTTTATAATATGAACAGTTCAAAAAATTTACATATTCATATGGGATGAACTAGTACGCACCCATTTTGTACTATGGATGACATCTGTATGAATTCCACTTCATATAATATGATCAGTTCAAATTATGGTGAGTTCATTTGGGATGAACTAGTACGTATCCATTTTGTACTCTGAACATCATCTGTATTAACCCAACTTCGTATAGTACAAACATTTTAAACAAAAATTTTCAAGGCATTATTTGATTAACATCATTTTGAGGAACTTTCATGTCAAATCATCTAATACAGTTCAAGAATCATACAATACGATTAATTTTCAAAAACAAAAGTTTTGACTCACTCCCCTAGTGAGTGTGTGCATGGTTCCCCAATTATAATTACACTCTCTTAGACTCAAGAAAAATAGAAAAAGTACAAACTTCAAATATAAGAAACCCTAATCTAATATGTCTTAAAGACTTTGGTAGTCTGGAGTATGGTTTTCTTAAAATATTAGTACACACAAACAACACAAATAAAAATTTCCTAATATATGTTAGGAAAAATAGTAATCAATACTATAATATTTTGGTATCTTCAAAATCTTACTTGATATAAAAATATAGTTTTGAAAACTAAGTTATAACATCCTATGGATGCTGGTTAAAGGAAAGGGTGAGAGAAGCATATATATGAAAATTAATAACGTGAAGAAAGGAGGAAGGGCTAGTGCGACCAATTTTAGGTTAATTTTTGACATTTACTCGCAGTTTGCATTGAAATCATAAATATAATTAAACTTGATGGCTAACCCGCCAGTAATAGTCAACGTCTAAATAAGAACGGGCAGTGTATCTAATGGTCAATTTATCACTAATTTTCTTGGTGGTTTGTTATTAAAAAATGGTGGTTAAACTACTAGATAAAATTGGTGGTCCAACCACTAGTTTAACCACCGATAATTCCAGTGGTCATTTGACCGTCGATGTTACCTCCGATAAATAGTAAGTTTCTTGTAGTATAAATAATATTTCAATAGTATTTACTAATGTTCTAATTTGATGCTTTCTCTGATTTTTATATTGATTGGTATTATGGATACTATGATTGTTTTATAAATTTGAAATTCATATTGGTTTTCTACTTTACTAGCTTCCGTATCATTTTATTTTACTTTTTATAAATTATACTACTACAACATATGAATTTTTATGTTCCTACATTGATTAAATAATTATATAAATGTAAATGTTATGATTCAATTATTGACATGCATATTTCTTCGTTGTGATGCTTTGAATTCAGTTATAGGTATTGGTGACATGCTTGGCATTTTTGCTCATTATTTGTAGTTTAATGATTTCGGGTGAAGGCAAAGGATCAGAAGTGTGACGGTCATGATTCCTTCAAGTTTAGGTTCTTTTTTGGGATATTTTTTTTATACTCAAGACATGATAGATATGTGATGATTATATAGAACCTAAGAATTATATATATGAT
The DNA here is from genome assembly GCF_001605985.2 of Dendrobium catenatum. NCBI lineage: Eukaryota > Viridiplantae > Streptophyta > Magnoliopsida > Asparagales > Orchidaceae > Dendrobium > Dendrobium catenatum. The sequence continues at coordinate 27,881,370 of NW_021319083.1, forward strand.
TTTTTGGAATGAATACAAATGTATACATTTATGTTATGAACTATAGAATCAATTCTTGTTGTTTATTACTAATAGATGATATTAGATAGCTTTGGTTTTTATTTATTAAAAAAAATGAATAATTATTACAATTTAGATTCAGAGGCATCATAGAATCATTTGCCAAATTCTAATAATAACTGCAAAAATGTGTACATGAGAATTTTCCAAAAATAAAATGGTATATTATCAAATAAATGTATATGAGTCATAGAATAACCCTCAACGTTACGTTTATTTCCAAAATGTATCATGAATCATTTTTCTCTAGGTTTTTTAAAATGTTACAATTTAGAACCTCTCTGATGCTAATTGAAAGTTTAATGTTGGATATTAAATCTAAGTGAACTATCCCAAGGCTCACTAAGATGGGGATGAATTTATAGTTTTAAAAATCTTACTATAAAATGAAAAATGATGTTTTTCTTTTGTTTCTAGTAACTTAAAATAACAAATATTATCACCTAATGTAAAATTAAAATTTTGAAATGAGATTTAATCATGATGAAGAGTGATAGATTAAATCAATATATCATTAACCATATAATTTCTATCATACAATCTCAAAAAGATTGAAACTGCAGAAAAGTAAATTACAGAAAATTAAAAACTATAAAGAACTGATAAGAAATTTTATAGTGGTTTAATCAGATAAAAACCTACGTCTACTCCCTCGAGTCCTCTCCGAGTATTGCACTAAACTTTAATATCGCTCCTTTAGCCCCAAAAGTTAGGAGGTAAAGCCCTTACAATCTTTCAACAACCTGGTGTGCTAGAGAATATTATTCTCCTTTTTCACCGTTCTCATGAAGGAAGATAACCTCGACCTCCCTTTTCACCCTCCTAGAGAAGGCAGAGAACCTCAACCAATTTTTCACCCTCCTGGTGAAAGTAGATAACCTCATTAGTCTTCGAGCTGATAATCTTATCCCTAGAGCCACACAAGAAATCAACCAAGATAACAGGAGGAAAGAAGGAAAGGAACTTTCTCTGAGCAATCGTGTGAACCCCTCACGCTACTTCTCCCTCATACACAAGTTCTCTCTTTCTTCTTCCCAAAGCTCCCTATGATTTCTTCTCTAAGCTCTCACTCCTAAACCCTTAGGTTCCAAATAATTGAAATAAGTCAATTAAGAGATATTAAATACAAGGCTTAATAAAAAGCTCTAAAATTTAATTATGTTGACATTGATCAAATAGTACGATCCAAGATCGTACGGTACGATTAGTTCAAATATCCTTCTTAGTACATTATAGAGTTTAAGACATTATACAATCAATTCAACAGATTAAGTTGATCAATTAGTATGATTTAAAGCATCATCCAGTACAATTATTTCGAATGACTTGGACTACCATCCCATATGATTGGCGATAAATAAATTTCATCTTATGAAAAGATCAGACCATATTTTATGATAGGCTCCAATCATCCTATATGATCTAACTAAATCAATTAATGCAAATCATTCCTTAATTATAGGATTAATTTAGGTAAAATGTAATTATATCATCTAGTATAATACCTATCGTACTATATGATCAAAATAAATTTTAAATTTTAAAATATTTCCTAAATTATGATTGGCAACTGAGATCTTGATTTCAGCTGATAATCCTCTATGATCTGGATTATATAGTATGATTAGTTCAAATAGCTTTAATTATTATAATTAGTCAATTTAATAATTTTTTGAATAGCTGATCATACAGTACGATTAATTCAGAAAATTATATTCCTAATTTTTTTTCACTATCTCTCTCTCTCGTGAGATTGTGTGTGCACAGTCACCAAGTTTAGCATCCACAAAATACATGACATAACTCAGGCAATGTAGAAATAAATTAAAGTAAAGATTTAGAATGTTTAGGATACTTGACCTTATTCTACCCAGTCCCTAATCAGATTGTATAGTGTACAGTGGACTTGAAATGTTAGTGCACAAAAAAATATATATACAATAATAACAATAAGAGGAGATAACATAGTAAAGAATCCAATAATAATTGTTATTATCAAAATCACAAAACTTGAGTCCACATTTGCAACATGATCTTGTTTGAATTGATCAAAGAGCATCATCTTTTTAGAAACCTTCAATCCAATGGCTAGATGCTCTTGGATTAAATGTTTCTTTCACACTTTAGCGACACCTAAGGATAAGTAGCTCAAGTTTATATCTTACCTCAATATAATGGTGAATTATGTTGGACCCTTATTAGATTGAATTCCTGTGACCCCAAGGAGCAGTTCACCATTATGTTGTAGGGTTTGAATTTCATTGGAATATGAAATGGGTTTTGGTCAGGATAAGATCATTGAAGGTTGCTCAAACTTGCTAGAGAAGACCACTAGATAGGTTAGGGAGTTAGAGATTTGATTATAGGAGGCCAGGGAGTATTTTGGAAGAAAATGACAAAACCTTATAGTAGAGAATAAATTAGCATTTATACAATTGTCTTGACTGAATCAAACCATAAGTTCGGCCAGGTTTCATCAAGTCGAGCCGCAAAAGTAGTTGGGGAAGGGCTCAAGATAACTCACCAAGGAAGTTACAACCATATGATTGGTTGTTGAGGCAGCTAGAGCTAAACCAAGCCATGTGCATTGGTTCAAAAGAAAGCTTGAAATCATGCTTTGATTCTAATGAAAGCAAAAACTCAATTTCGAAGAAATTCAAGTAAATTTTCTAGGTGATGGACTTTAAAGTAACCCATAAACATAGTTTGAAGTAATTTAATCTAAAATAAATTTCAAGTATATTTTTTAAAAATAAATAAAAGGAATATGTACCATAATATTTGATATATCCTCAAAAAATTATCTTGATTGGGCACAAATCTCGAGGCAAAATAAACCCCAAAACTTCAAAAATTAAATTCGGGATCACCTGAACTCCGATTTCAGCAAACTTACAAACAAACTTAGCATTTCAGAAATATGAACCCAACGATACCAAATTCGACTCAATTAGAGCCCAAATGAGTCCAAATCAAGGACCCAAAGCACTATTGGAAAGTTCAAACCATAATTCGAGTTACCAAATGTTTTCCAAATATGACATTCTTATAGTCGAATCGAGCAGCTCGATAAGACAAATCTAACGAGCCTAAGATCGCCAAATTTTTTCATCACTAAGACCTTCATATGTATAACAAATAGTGCATAATCAAGGGATTTAATATCGGTCGTCCATTCGACCACTCCCTATTTGCCTCTTATATCACACCTATTTACAAGCTATGCCACTCCAGGAAATCTATAAAAAGACCCCTCATTTCTCATGAGAGGGGACCCAAGCTAGAAGCAAGAAGAAGAGAAAAAGAAGAGAAGAAGATAAGAGAAGGATTGGAGCGAAGAAACTCCTCCATGACCACTACAAAAATTTTGCTTGACGTCGGAATTCCGTCGGATGCCAAAGTGATGTTGGAATACTACCAGATGCCTAAGTAACCACGGAATTCTTCCCAACACCCAAGAGATGCCAGAATTCAACCTAATGCTCAAGTGACGCCAGGATTCCTCCCAATCTCCAAGTGACGTTGGAGCTATGCCCGATATTGTATCTTGATTTCAATCCAGAAGTGATTCCTTGGTATTTGATCATCCTAACTTTTATAGATGAGTAAGCCTCTTGTATCTCAAATAAACACTAGTGGAACTTTTATAACTGGGCGTGGCCCCATTGTTTATTCCCTTTCCAGGGTTTTCCACGTAAAAATCATGATGTTATTTTATCTTCTATTTGTGTGCTGAATATCCGTACAATGTTAAGACGAATAATTTTTAATTCTACTGTTGTGTTTAATCTAGTCCGCAATAGTTTGGCGCCGTCTGTGGGAAACATTATCCCACAACTTCAAGTATTGCTACGATGGTCAACAATCACAGCAATTGTATTGTTTGAGCTTCACGCTCCAATACCCACCATTCCAGAAATCTGTCTATGAATCATAGACGCTCGATGTCTGTCTCTTTTTATGTTGGGTGGTAAAATGCTACTAGACATGGAACCTCGGGACCTTCCCTAGAGGAGAGAATTTGAAAAATGGAAGAATCTCAGAACGAGATCCTCCAACTCTTATGAGAGACTCGATAGCCAGCATTACCACAGTAGGAGGAAGTTCTTCTCCCTCAAGCTCCACCACTGGCCAAAGATGTTTAACTCGAACATCTTCAAGAAGAGATTCATCTTCCTCTGCCAAGAAGACATCCGCAGTCATGCCAGGATAATGAAATTTCTGATACAGCAAGTTCTACACATCCTTCTCCCATAACTCGGCAACCTCACATTCTTCTAGATCTCCCAAAAGACTCGGCCCAACCACACATTATTGAGCTCCCTCACAATGTCTTACATCATGAACTGTAGATTTTAGTATGGGAAGAGTTCCCCTAAGGAGATCTGAGTCATACTCTATGATAGAGGGACTTCCAAGAATCATCACCTCTAACTAAAGCCATTCTTCAGAACCCCATTCTGGTTGGATTCAAAGTACTCAGTATCGAGTCTTATGATGGGATGTCCAACCCGTACGAGAATATTGACCACTATAGAACCATCATGCATATTCAACAAGCCTTGGATGCACTCCTCTACCAGGTCTTTCTTGCCACCCTTAAGGAATAGGTTCGAACGTGGTTCTATTCGCTTCCATCTGGAATGGTCCCTTCATTCATCCAATTGGCCAAAATATTTATCGAATAGTTTATAGACAATTAAAGAATTACTAAGGATTCTTCCCACCTCTCTGAGATTCGTCAAAATGAGGAGAATCATTGAAGGAGTATTTTCAATAATTTTCCACTAAGGCCCGACAAATTCCAGGAGTAAACCCTGAATTGCTTAGAGTGGTCTTTCTTAGAGGCCTTCGTCTTGGCCCCTTCTATTTGACACTCATGCGTGACACTGTTCATTCATACATTGATCTAATCCATCATGTTGAGCCACAAATCTCTATATATGAAGCCAAAAATACCCATAGAAAATAATTTGAGCAAACCAATGGGAAGCGCAAAGGTGTACCCGGAACATATAATACATCCTTATAGCGAAAGAGGCAAGGGAAGAATAATTTACCTCCTAGGCCTCCATTGCCATGACGAGAACCTCAATAGGAAAAGGAGTAAACTCCTCTAAACACATCTCAAGCAAATGTATTAATGGTTGTTCAAGATCAGGATAAAGTGAAATGGCCGTATCCTTTGAAGCTGAATATAGGAAATCAAGATCAGTATTGCCACTTTCATCGTAGTCGTGGTCATACTACTGATGTATGTAGGAAACTTAAGGATGAGATTAAAAGACTTATCTGCCAGGGCTATCTTTAACAATTTATTAGGAATCTGCCTACCCGAGAAGAAGCTCATTCCGCTGGGGGGGTAAAATCAATATTAGAGACAACCAGTGAATAACCGGGTAACGGTTGGTGAAATTGAAACATTCGCTGGAGGCCCCTTGCTATCTGATCAAGTCTTTTTGGCTGTAGATGAAAACCCAACACCAAAGAAGGCTCATATCGATCATTCCATCACCTTTGATGATTCTGATCTAGAGGGAGTAAAAACCCCTCCGCTTGTTATTAATGCGGGCATAGGTGACCTGTGCTACAATGTCAAAAAAGTTCTTGTGGACAAAGGAAGCTCCGTAGATGTCCTATTCTACTCTACTTTTCTTAACATAGGTCTCTCAAGAGCAAAGCTTCAACTTGCTGTAGATCCTTTATATGGATTTGATAATCGACTTGTACGAGTAGAAGGGATAATCAATCTCCTAGTTGTACTTGGAGAATTTCCTCGACAAACTAGATACTCCATTCAATTTATTATTGTAAAGTCTGAATTGGCTTACAACACTATCTTTGGGAGGCCACTCCAGTCAATTTTTGGGATCGTCGCCTTAATCCCTCACCTCAAGTTGAAGTTCCATACCTCGGGGCAAGTTGAAGTTCCATACCTCGGGGGGGGGGGTCAGTGTAGTGTGCGGAGATCAACAAATAGCACAAACCTGCTGTCTTAGGAAGGTCAAGCCACTTCCAACAGTTATGCTGAGCATCAAGGACTTTGAACTCTCGAGTGAGGATATTCCTCATAGAGCTTCCCCTGTAGAAGACCTTAATATTGTATCTATATTTGAAGAATATCCTTTAAAGATGGTGTGGATTGGATCACTTCTTTTAGACGATGAGAAAAAAAATTCATAGATTTTCTGCGTGAATGCATGGAGTCCGGCATAGATGCCAGAATCAACCCCAAAGTGATCGTACACTCCCTCAATATCAATCCGATGGGCAAATTGATTATCCAAAAGAAACAAAACTTTACACTAGATCATCAGCATGCGATCGAGCAGAAAGTGGATAAACTTCTGGACACAGGATTGAAAGTTCGTTAGGGATGTTAAGCCCTATAAAACTAGCCCATGGCTAACCAAGAGGGGGGTGAATTGGTATTTAAAAATTTCTTTAAGCAAAAAAAATTGATTATCACAAATCAAATCCCCACAAAAAGAAGTGCGGAAGGAAGTAAATGCGGAAGCAGTAAAAATAAGAATATAAGGATTTATAGTGGTTCAATCAACTCAACCAACATCCACTCCCCGAAGGTGCCCTCCGAGTATTGCACTACAAACGTGACTCTCCTTTAGCCCCCACAGCTAGGCGGAGAAGCCCTCACAAAAACACCTCCTTTTTCCCACACCCGGCAAGGCAGAGAACCCAACTCCTTTTTCTTCCACCTGAAGCAGGCAGAGAAGCACAATCACTTGCTGAAACTTACCTCTCATTACCCATCCAAGGACAAGAGACTCTAGGGAATAAGAAGTGGAATAATGCTTGGAGCAACCCTTGTGAATCCCCTCACAAGCACCCCCTGACAAGATCCTCTCTCTCTCTCTCCCTCTCTCTCTCTCGTTTAGGTTTTCTCAGGTCAAGAGAGCAACCAAGGATGTTCAAAAATGTTGAACTAAAGCTCTTAAATAGAAGAGCTTCAAAAGATCTCATTAATTGCAAGTTATCGACTATATCGTCCAGGATGATATGGAAATCGTCCCGGCCGATCAGTACAAATCTGAGAGGATCGGCCAGAGCATCGCCCTGAATGCAAACTAGACGATTGAAAATTGGCTTGATCGTCCAGGATGATATCACTATCGTCCCGGCCGATCAGTTCAAATTAGAGGAAAATCGTCCAGAGCATCTCACTGAATTCAAGCTGTCCGATCCAGATCATCCAGCACATCGCCCTGAATTTTTGCTGGACGATATTTATCATCTAGGAGTGACTAAGGATTTTAGAATCAATTTTCCTGGCTGATCGTGTGATCGTCCAGGAAGATATGATCTTATCAATCATCCTTAATCACTTCCTTGATTGTCTGATCAATTAAGGCATAATTATGAATATCATCCAGGCTGATCCAAGATCGTCCTGGACGATTACCAAAAATACAGAATACCTTAATTATTTATTGCGACAATTTCTTTCTGTTTTGAGCCTATCATCTTGTCCGATACAAGTATCGTCCAGGCCGATTGGCTAATGACGGCTACCTTAATTAAGAACCTCTGATTAGATTCTTTTTTTTAAGCCAGATCGTCCAGGATGATGTAAATATCGTCCTGGCCGATATGAGCAAAAAAATAGAAATTCTAAGTCTCTCAAGTGTGTGTGTGTGGGGTTACTTTGCATCAGTCACACTAAAGATTACAATTGACTCGAGAAGGGAAAAAATAAAATTACAGACTGACTCAACCCTAATCCACCCATTCTTGAGCTGGCTCCATTTTTCCGTCCGATCTTTGATTCCTGAAAGGTCAGTTGTAAAAGGCAGTCCAAGACAAGTAAGAGTGTTTGCCAATCATCAAAACATAGTTTATGGACCTAAATTTGCAACAATCTCCCCCTTTTTGATGCTGGCAAAATACTACGATAAATATTTATAAAACAACAATGTAACACAAGGAATTGAAAGTACAAGAAACATCCTAAAACTACTCCCCCTTATGACAACTCAAAAAGGAGGGAATTAAGAACTAAAGCAAACCACAAGACACTCCTTTTTTTTTACCAAGACATGAAGACGATGTAGTATTCCATGTGATTGATTTTAAAAACTTGTGAGTTAATGAGTTAACAACATCAATAATCCAAAGAACGGTAGAATATCCGATCATGGTTACCCTTAGCTCGGACTTTCTCTTAGGGTAGAATCGTCTTTTGAAATCAATGACCTAACTTAAAAAATCAATTGGATATGAGAAAAAAAGAATCCATTCATCACTTGGTTTAAGAAAAAAATATCTTATAGAATAATGAACCAAAGAAAATTTGTCACAATTGCAAAACAATCGAAATCAAATCTTGGATACATGAAAACTTCTAAGTTTTAAAAGATTTGAAAAGAGAGAATAGCTTACTTTTTAGTGGGCTCATTTTATGCCTCTTGTCACTTTGATTGGCTCTTTGAGCATCTTTTAATTTTTGATACACTTTCGTGTATATACTTTTCTTTTCAATATGGCGTCATTGGCCCTTTTTTATTTTTTATTTTTGCAAGCTAAATATTCTTATTTTAGTCTCTTAAAAAAGAAATCTTAGTTGTGAGTATATCTTCTAGATATTAGAGAATAGGATCTCTCTCTCTAACATAGGGAAGAACTATCCACAAAATAGAATCTATAATTAATTATAAGAGTAACGAGGAATCTTGATGTGACAAAAAGACTTTAAGCATTATAAATACAAGATAGATTTGCTTAAGCAAGTTTAGAAAAGATCTAAATTTCACACACAATTTTTAATTTGAAATAGATTTTTAATTAGAAAAGAAAAC
>NW_021319083.1:27890342-27895095 GCF_001605985.2 Dendrobium catenatum
ACGTAATAGCTGCTTCATCCGCCGCCAGCTGTTAATGGGTCCTCGACCTTCTCGTCGTCGCGTTTGAACTATTTGTTGCCACCAAGCACTCGCCCCGGCCTTGAGTTTACAGGCGACATATTTCACTTGTTTGTTAGGATCTATCTCCATGTATTCGAAGAAGGTTTCTACAGCCCTCTCCCAATCCAAATAATCTTCTATGTGCAATTTCCCATCAAAGTACGGAATATCCAATTTCACCCGAAAATCATTGTGAGGCCTCCTTACCTCTCTGTTCCGCCAGTTGTTTCTCCGCCTTAGGCCATCGTAGGCTGCATCTTCGGAATCCGAAAGTCCGGACTGCCGGTATTCGTCCACTTCTTCGCCTGAGTCGGACGCGTCTTCCACTGGTGGTTCACGCCGGAACCGTCTGGTGGTCTCAACGCCCCGTCTCTCTCTCTCTGGTTATCCCGCAGAGGAGCAATTCGATCCAATCTGATAGAAATCGACCTCAACTCCTGTCGAATTTCATCGTAGAATCGATTCAAGTCAGATTCAAGCTCTTCCGTTCGCCGCCCCAAACCTAGGTGCGCCTCCCAGAGAGCTTCCAAGCTGTTGTCGCCGGGAGCCACCCGCCTGCTGCTCTCGGCCATCAAGCTCTGATACCAATACTGATGTAGGATCGTTCAGCTAGCAGCACAAGCAAACAGGATTCAATGGAACAGTAATAGCTCTGCAAGCTTGCTAGAGCCGAAACTTCTATTGCTTTGATGAAGAAGATAAAAGCTACATTTCATATCATCTATTTTGCCTATATAGCACCTCTGGCTAAAAACGGAAAAAGCAAAAAGGTGCAGAAAATGCTGTTTAGTAAAAAGCAGTACTATAAGAAGTGGAGGAAGAATTCCACTAACTAACTAAGCCATGGAAATAAAATATTCTGCCAGAGAAGGTTAAGAAAAACGTCCCTGCATTGAGCTGATGGTATGATGTCCCGCATCATTCGCCTCCACCGGAAAAATTGCTGATTCCACCGGAATCAGGGTTGGGATCATTGTCATCTGGTGGCGAGTAAGAGTAGAGATCAGCGACATTAAAAGTATGAGAAGTGTTAAATTCGGCGGGTAAGTCAATGATGTAAGCATTGTCATTGATTCGTTGCTGAACAGTGAAGGGTCCAAACTTGCGACGTCCCAATTTTGAATATGTTCCTGGCGGTAATCGTTCCCGCTTCAAACGAACTAAAACCAAGTCGCCAGGATTGAAGATCTTCTCTCGGCGGTGAAGATCCACATGTTGTTTGTACTTGGAATTGGACTCCTGTAGCTTTAGTCGAACCTTGGCGAGCATCTCAGAAAATTGATCGGTAAAGGTCGAAGCAGCCTTATTACTGCACTTGGGTAGCACTGCAACATCAACTAAAGAATTGGGAAGTTTAGTATAAACAATACTAAATGGGCATCTACCAGTTGAACGGTTAGTACAAGAGTTGAATGCGAATTCGGCTTGTCCCAACACTTCGTCCCACATCTTTGGTGTGTCTTGTACCAAACAGCGGAGGAGATTACCCAAAGTTTGATTCACCACCTCGGTTTGGCCATCCGTTTGCGGATGGTATGAAGAACTGAGCTGAAGACTGGTGCTCATCCTCTTCCACAATTCTCGCCAGAAGTGACTTATAAATTTGACGTCGCGGTCGGACGTCAAGGAACGAGGAACTCCATGTAATCGAACAATCTCCCGAAAGAAAAGCTTGGCAATGTTCAATGCATCAAAGGTTTTCTTACATGGTATAAAGTGCGCCATTTTTGAAAACCGATCGACAACGACCATAATGGAGTCGTTGCCACGACGTGTGCGGGGTAAGCCGAGTACAAAGTCCAAGCTATGGTCCTCCCATATAGACTCGGGCACCGGTAACGGCATATACAAACCAGTGTTCTGTCCTCCTCCTTTGTAATTCTGACAGACTGAACAACGCTCGACAAAACGAGCGACATCTCTTCGTAGATGCGGCCAAAAAAATCTGGTTTGTAATTGAATTATGGTATTGTCTCGGCCGGCATGTGCTGATAACCCACCTCCATGAACTTCTTTAATAATCTGCTGGCGCCAAGAAGATTTGGGAATACACAACAAGTTACCTTTAAAAAGGAACCCATGGCGAATAGAATAATCTGCAGTCAGTTCAGACCGGGTGCAAGAGTTCCATATGTCACCGAAATCTTCATCTTCTGGATACAGGTCTTGCAAGGAAGTAAGACCTACGAATTCCGTCTGCAATTGAGTGATCAACGCTGCTCGGCGACTTAATGCGTCTGCAACCCTGTTTTGTGCCCCACTTTTATGCTTAAGCACAAAAGTAAACTTCTGTATAAACATAAGCCATCGAGCATGCATTCGATTTATATCCTTCTGGGTGTTTATATATTGAAGCGCCTTATGATCGCTACAAAGCACAAAATCCTGTTGTAGTAGGTAAGGCTCCCATTGTTTCAAGGCTCTAACCACTGCATAGAGTTCCTGCTGATATACCGACCATCGCTGCCGCGGCTGGCTTAACTTTTCACTAAAAAATTCGATCGGTTTGTCACTCTGTGACAGCACTGCGCCTATACCCACTGATGAAGCATCGGTCTCAACTAAGAACGGTTTGTCGAAGTTAGGGAGGGCCAATACCGGTGCAGTAGTTAATGCAGTTTTGATATTTTCAAAACTGTGTTGCTGTTCGTCGTTCCAAACAAAGTGTTTGGATTTGAGGACATCGGTGAGTGGTGCAGTGATAACACTGAATCCTTTAATGAACCGCCTGTAGAAATTCGCAAGCCCGTGAAAACTTCGAACCTCGGTAATTGATTTCAGAACAGGCCAATTTTGCACGGCGGACACCTTCTTGGCATCGGCACATAGTCCATCAGCTGAAATCACGAATCCCAGGAATGAGACTGTCGGTACAGCAAATGAGCACTTAGTCATATTCAAATACAACTTATGCTTTCGCAGAGCCTCTAAAACTTCTTGCAAATGTGCCAAATGTTCTTCCAGATTGTTACTATATACCAAAATATCATCGAAATAGGCCACGCAGCACCGGTTGAGGAACGGTTTTAAGACTTCGTTCATCACTCTCATGAATGTAGATGGGGCGTTACACAAGCCGAAAGGCATCACTTTCCACTCATAGAGCCCTTCTCGCGTTTTAAACGCTGTCTTCCACTCATCTCCGGGCCTGATCCGTATTTGGTGATAACCGCTGCGAAGATCAAGCTTTGAGAAGATGGTGGCACCCGATAGTTTTTCTAACATTTCTTCTAGGCGCGGCATCGGAAACCGAAACTTAACCGTTATCTTATTGATGGCTCTGCTATCTATACACATCCGCCAGCTCCCATCCTTCTTCGGCACAAGCAACGCCGGCACTGCACATGGACTCAAGCTATGCTGTATTAATTGTTTATCCAACAATTCATCTACGATTTGATGTAAGGCTTTGTGCTCGACCGGGCTGAGTCGATAGTGTGGCAAATTCGGTAGATTCGATCCCGGAATGAAATCTATTTGATGTTGTATCTCCCTCATTGGCGGCAATTCGTTATGAGGCGGGTCTGCACAGACATCTTGAAATTGTTTTAGTAAAGAATCCACACAAGTTGGGAATGATACCTTGTCAATATCCGGGGATTTCTCCTTCATTATCAAGGCCATTATACTACTCGATTCTCTCCAGGCATTCAAGAGAGCAGCGGCCGACACAGCAAATAGTCCAGTCTTGCCTTTCTTCTCTTTTACCTCCTGCCCACTATTCTGCGGTAGTAGCCTTAATTTGCGACCCTTCCACTCGAAGGAGTAGCTGTTAGCCCGACAATCATACATAGCGCCCACATCATATTGCCACGGACGTCCCAGTATGATATGGCATACATCCATATCGAGTACGTCACATAATACCTCACTGGCGTAATGCTTCCCTATCGAAAAATTCACCTTACACAGCTCGGTCACAGCCATATCGACGCCTTTCTTAACCCAACTGATCTTGTATGGATTTGGATTTTTAGTAGTCTTGAGTTTTAATGCTTGTACCATCGCGCGTGATACGACATTTTCTGTGCAACCACTGTCTACCAATAAGTCACATACTTTCCCATTTATAGTGCATTTTGTCCGGAACAAAGCATTTCTCTGAGAAATGCCAGGTTGTTTAGGGGTTAAAAGCAATTTTTCAAGCACACAGACTAGCGGTTCGCCCACATCAGCTTCCACATCTTCTGGAGTCTCTTCATTCTCCGGCTCTGTGGACTCTTCTTCGGTATCTGCATCTAATAGTTGTAATTGTGGTCGAGAAGGACATTCATTTGATTTGTGGCCCTGTTGGAAACACCTAAAGCATTTGATGTTTGAGGGCTTGGCATATGGATTGTCCTTGGTAACGGACTTACCTTTTCCTGCAACCTTGTTGTCCACTGATTTTCCTTGCTGCCCCATAGCTCCGCCTGATACATTCGGTTGCTTACTAACTTGAGGTGAGGTGGAATTGGTTACCCGGACATTATCAATGACCTGCTCTGAATTAATGCTACTGCGACGGAACGGCTGGCCTCTATTATGTCGCATTGCTTGTAATTCCACCTTCAAAGCGTAGTTAACCGCTTGGGAAAGTGACCACACGGCATTAAGCTCGAGCTTATCTTGTATGGACTCTTTTAATCCACCAATGTAGCGGGCTACTAACTGGTTAGCTGTCTCATTCAGATTGTTTCTTGCACTTAGGCGG
>NW_021319083.1:27895195-27897312 GCF_001605985.2 Dendrobium catenatum
CTAATTTGGCCAACTCGAGCTATGACCATATTTTTTTAAAATTTACCAAAACATATGATTGCATTCATTTATTTAAGATGAGAATTTAGGAGAATTAGAAACGCATGGTTATTAAGAACTTCAGAAAAATAGGAGAAATTGAACACTTACCAAAAAGAATGTCTTGGAAAGCAAGCCCAAGAAAGGAAGAGGAAGTGCTGAAAACACTTGCAAATTTCAATTCAAACTTCGATAATTATTCATTACAGCAGTTCCTAGAAATTAATGTAGAATTTCTCCAGGTTCCAAGCAAAAAATTCAAAATTATAATTGGCTAGAGTGTTGATTCCTTGAAATAAGAGTGCGGTTGATGGTTACATGGAGAAAAGAGGGGACCAACTCCTATTTGTAAAGAAGTGGGCTGATATGGCACTTCTTGAATCCTTACTTGGACGTCCTTTGATGCTGGAAGTTTCAGAATCCTCCATAATATTATTTATTATAATTAAAGTTAAATAAAAAAGCTTTGGCCGGCCACACTCATGGATGAAAAACTTGGAATTTTTTACTTGTCCTATTTCACCTTATGATAACTTTGTGCACCCTAGTTATAATAAGACCATGACATGTTCCTACAACTATTATATGGCTTATATTATAAAGACATAAACCATACATACACCACACACCATGAGCAACCATATAACAATATATGAACTTAAAAATCACAAACACATAACAATAAAAATTACATCACAACCATTATCAAGGTCACACAAATAGACATTAAATTATATTTAGAATCCTCCTGAAAATTTCATATAAAAGAGGGCATCCATCCAACAATACTATGAAATCAATAATTTTATAAGATCCATCCACTTGGAGGAAGCATTTGTTGGGAAAAATAGACCATTTCACATACAGCTCACCAACCACTATTGTGCCTACAAACCCAGTCCAATCTACCCAAACACATGACATGAATATCCTATCTACAACAATCCAATCCAAATATCAAGTACAAAAAGGGAGCTAAATATCAAGTACAAAAAGGGAGCTTAATAGGAAACACTGGAAGATTTCAAATAAATCCTATTAATTTCGGAAAAACAACAAGAAAACTCTTCCAATCCTAGCAGATCCTCACCGGATTTCAGAATCCAGATTGATCTTCCTAAATTTGAAGGGCAACTTGATCCGGATGAATTCATCAATTTGTTACATATCATTGAATGAATTTTTGAATATAAAGAAGTTCCTCAAGAACGCATCATCAAACTAGTTGCTATCAAGCTCAAAGGTAATGCATCACTGTGGTGGGAAAATTTGTAACGCTCACGACAAAGAGAAGAGAAATCCAAGATTACAGCATGGTCTAAAATGGCAAAAGAGCTACAAAGAAATTTTTTTTCAATGCATTATCGTCAAAATATGTTCCTCCAGTTACATAACCTACAACAACACGAATTATCTGTAGAAGGTTATGCAGCTGAATTTGAGCAATTGGGGTTAAAATGTCAGTTGGAAGAACCAAAAGAAAATACCATTGCTCAATTTCTAGGAGGATTAAACCCAGCTATCTCCAATATCGTTCAATTACAACCCTATGAGACCCTAACTAATGTGATTAACCTGTCCCTCAAAGTGGAAAAGCAACTTAAACAAGGGAAAAGAAGGCTATCTATTGGAGAACATCTAGGCGAAACAAGCAACTAGCCAAATCCTTCACTGGACCAAAGACCCACGGCTTCCAGCTCTACAGCCATCACAGCAAACCAATTACATACATGTCCGGCCACTGGAACAACACAGGTTGCCTAATTCCCTGCTAGAAAATGTTTGAAATGTCACGGATTCGGCCGCATAGCTTTCAGCTGTCCCACAAGACGATTGGTTACCTAAAATTGAAGAATTGCCACCATAAGAAAATGCTTCTAAGGAAATTACAAATGGAATGCTAGAAACTGAACAAATTTTACAAGCAGATGAAGGAGAACTTTTCGTAGTAAGGCGCCTGCTAAACACACATTATGACCCTGAACAAGAATGGTTGAGGCACAATATTTTCCGTACTAGATGCACTGTTCAAGGCAAGGTATGTAATCTTGCTATCAAAGAAGTTGTGAGAATGTAGT
>NW_021319083.1:27897412-27928426 GCF_001605985.2 Dendrobium catenatum
GCACATTTGAATTGAAAATTTTTAAAATTAAATTCAGGACTATCCAAGCTCTGATTTCAGTAAACATATTATCAAATTGAACGTCTTGACAAGTCAAATCCAATAACATCAAAATAACCCAATCCAAGCCTAAATGAGCCTAAATCAAGGTCCTTAAGCATAGTCAGAAAATTCAATACATTAATTGAATGATCGAATGATCTCCAAATTTAACATGCGTATAGGTGAATCGAGGGGCTTGACGAGTATAATCCAACAAGCCCAAGTTCACCTAAATCTGACATAATTAAGATACTTAAATGCTAAACAAACACTTTAGGATCATGAGCAACTCTCAAAAATTTATACATAGTCCCCTACTCTCTACAAAAAGAGGAGCTTAGAGCTAAAGCCTAATTTCTCTCTCTCTCTCTCTCTCTCTCAAAGAGAACTCTGGCTATAAGGATCTTGGAGCATCACCACTCAAACATTGTTGTCTGGCCTTTGTCAGCAGACCACCACGATCCTCAAACCAATGTTGCCTGATTATGGTCTTGCTAACTTTTATCGCCCGCTAATTATGGTCCTTAGATCACCATCATCTTACTATGATCCTTTAACCATTGTCATCCAAATATGATCATTTTGACCTCCATTGCCCACTAACTATGATCCTACAACTTTTGTCACTAGTCGACTTTAGTCCTCTCACTACCATTAACCGATAATAATCCTCAAACCACCTTTGCTTGACTATGATCCTCTGATCACTAATGTCAGAATATGGTTCTTCTGACCTCTATTACCTGTTAACTATGGTCTTGATCACCCTCTCTCGATTATGATCTTCTGATCATTATCGTCATACTACAGTCATTTTAGCCTCCATTGCCCGTCGATTGTGATCATCATTCTAACCTCCATTGCCTGACAACTATGGTCATTTGACCACCGTCGTCCAACGAAGATTTTCTGACCAAAATCATCTGAATATGGTCCTCCGACCATCATCACCTAACAACGGCCGTCTGACTACAATCGCCCGACTATGGCCCTCCAACTACCATCGCCCAACTATGTTCATTTTGACCTCTATCACCCCCCAACTACAATCCTTCTAACCTTGATCACTCGCCGACTACCATCGTCCGACTACCACCATCGCATCACCATCGCCCGACTATAATCCTCGGATCACCATCGCCCAACAATGGGCGCCCTCGGACCACCGTTGTACGACTCTAGCCCTCCGATCACCGTTACTTAACTATTATTCATTTGATCACATCACTTGATTACAATCCTTCCAATCTCCGTTGCCCACCAATCAGGGTTCTCCAACCACTCACTCAACTACGACCCTTTTTGTTAACACACCTTACACAGCTCTGCATGCACAACTCACCGAACACGATCTCCTGCAGTTCCGGCGACACGATCCCCTGCGACGCCTGCATATTCTGCTGCAGCTAACGGCGGCCTGACATCGCAACTACCTGTCTCTCTTATGACTCTATAAAAACGAATGTATCCGCCACATTTTGAGTTAATGAAAATACCAGAAGATTTCATTCTCTGTATCATCTTCTTCTCCCTTGCTTCTATCTCTGCTTTCAGCTTTTATCTTCCTGTTAAAGTTCTTTTATGGTATCAGAGCGGTAACACTGGGTTTACGCTCCTATCCAGCCCACAATGACGGATCCAAACTCAGCCACCCAATCCAGGACGACTTCCACATTGTCGTCCTCCATGGCCAACACCACGATATCTCCCGCCCTCAAATTTTTGATGTCCAACCTCAAGCTCATTGTT
The DNA here is from genome assembly GCF_001605985.2 of Dendrobium catenatum. Lineage (NCBI taxonomy): Eukaryota > Viridiplantae > Streptophyta > Magnoliopsida > Asparagales > Orchidaceae > Dendrobium > Dendrobium catenatum. The sequence continues at coordinate 27,899,204 of NW_021319083.1, forward strand.
CACACACAGCTTACAACCGACAACTATGCTATTTGAAGACTTCAAATCCATCAGACTTTTGCTGCAAACGGCTTTGAAGGATACATTGCTGGCACGATTGCCTGTCCCCCAGAATCATCAGCCGAAGATCACAAGCTATGGAAGCTGATCGACCAGAACCTCATCTCAGCCTTGTTTTCAACTATTTCACCATCTGTGCTCCCCTACATACTACATCTCAAGACCTCCCGTGAGATCTGGCAAGCGCTCGAGCTGCGACTACAGCCCACTAACCGCTCCCGCGTCATTCAACTGAAAAACGAGCTACACAATGTCCAAATGAGAGATCAATCGGTTGCGCAATACCTGGGAAAGGTCAAGTCTCTTGTAGACAATATTGCAGCCGCCGGAGGATATGTTGACACTGAGGACATTATCCTTTACACACTCAAAGGCCTGCCAGCCTCTTTCAACCCATTCAAAGCTGCCATTCGAATCTCACCTCTACCAGTCACACTTGAATCACTGTACTCACTGCTCTGTAGTGAAGAAATTAATTTGCAAACTGAAATACACCAGGAAAACCCCATCACTTCTGAGCAACAGGCTCTATACACCACTCGGGGACGAGGTCGCACCTCAAACTATAGAGGGAGTCGTGGCAGGGGAGCTCCATTAAATCAATCCACAACACCACAAAAGCAACTCACCAACTCGTCACGGCCGGTAGACAGACCCATTTGCCAGATCTGCGGCAAACCAGGGCATCTCGCCTCAGCTTGCTGGCATCGGTATAATTCCAACTACACACCATCAACACCTTCAAACAGAGCTCTTCTCACCCAGTCCCAACCCACGACCACCAAAGACTGGGTACTTGACACTGGTGCATCTGCTCATCTCACACCAGATCTCGCCAACTTTCAGCACTCTACTCCATACCAGGGAACAGACTCTATCTCAACAGCAAGCGGCTCTTCTCTTCCCATCCATCACACTGGTGCCGGTTTACTTCCCCTTCCAGATTCCTCCCGTAAGCTAAAACTACGAAATCTGCTTCACGTTCCTTCTCTCTCTCACAATCTCTTATCCATCTCTAAATTAACACAAGACAATAACTGCTCAATTTCATTCGACTCTAATGGTTTTTCTCTCAAGGATATGCAGGACAATCAAGTTCTGCTTCATGGACACCACCGTGATGGCATCTACCGCATCAGTTTTCCCCGTCCCGCCGCACTTCAAGCTCTTCACACCACCAAAGACGTTACCTCTCTCTGGCATGCTCGTCTGGGCCATCCTCACCATCGCTCACTGCTTCATCTGTCAAAGCTTCTCCCGCTCAATCAACTTAGGATCTTAAATTTTATATGTGATTCCTGTAAAGTGGCCAAGAGCCACAAGCTGCCCTTTTCTTCTGCAGCTACTAATGTAAATACACCCTTTGCTTTAATACATACCGACGTATGGGGTCCGTCTCCTCTTCCGTCTCACTCTGGTTTTCGCTACTATCTCGTGTTTATAGACGACTGCACTCAATTTTGTTGGCTTTACTTAATGCACTCTAAAAACGAATCAATTAACAAATTTCAGCACTTTCATTCCTTAATTAAAACTCAATTCACCGCTGCCATTAAAACTCTTCGTTCAGACGGTGGTGGTGAATTCACCGGCCATGCCTTCCAAAAATTCCTCACCGAGCATGGTATACATCATGAACTTAGCTGCTATTACACACCTGAGCAAAATGGCGTTGCTGAGAGGAAACATCGCCATCTCATAGAAACAGCCCGCACCCTTCTACACGCAGCCAGTATTCCATTCTCTTTTTGGGCTGAAGCTGTTCAAACGGCGAACTACTTAATCAACCGCCTTCCCACATCATCCCTCAACAATCAAATTCCCTTCCAGCTTCTTCATGGACATCCTCCATCCCTCACTCATCTCCGAGTTTTTGGCTGTTCTTGCTTTCCCTGGCTCAAACCTCAATCTCCACACAAACTTGCACCGAGATCCTCTCTGTGCATCTTCCTCGGTTACTCCACTGCACACAAAGGATACCGGTGCTTCAATCCCAGCACCAAGAAAATCCACATATCTCGTCATGTAACCTTCAACGAACACAAATTTCCCTACACACTCTCAGCTTCCACTAAACAACCTCCTATATCCCCATTTATTCCTCCGTCGCTACTTGTGCCATCCTCCACTTACACCTCCTCCCAAATATCCTCTCCTCAGCAACTAATCACTCTTGAACCAACCATACCAAATCCATCTCCATCGCCCCTCCCTCAAAGTCTTCCGGATAATCCTCCCTCTGTCCCTGATATTTCAAACCCACCAGCTCCCGCCCAAAAACATCACATGACCACTAGACTTCAAACCGGTACTCTCAAACCAAAGAAATTTTTTGATCTACTTGTTGTTGCAGATATGCAGTCCACTCCCTCGTGTTATACAGAAGCTGTAAAGTATTCTCATTGGCGTCAAGCCATGTCCTCAGAATTTATGGCTCTTCAAAGCCAAGGTACCTGGCATCTTACTCCACCGCCATCTCATACACCTGTGCTCGGCTGCCGCTGGACATTTAAGACAAAACTCAATCCTGATGGAACAGTTAACCGCTATAAAGCAAGACTCGTCGCACAAGGCTTCTGCCAGGAAAAAGGCGTCAACTACCAACAAACCTTCAGTCCCGTCGCTAAGATGCCCACCATCAGGGTCCTTCTCATTATCTCTCTGCATAGAGGCTGGCCAATCCATCAATTTGATATCAACAATGCCTTTCTCCACGGTGATCTCCAGAAGGATGTATACATGAAACAACCACAAGGATTTATTGATCCTCAGCAACCCAATCACGTCTGTAAGCTGAGAAAAGCACTATATGGGCTCAAACAAGCTCCCCGTCAGTGGTTTCACAAACACACCTCCTTTCTCCAAGCGTTCGGGTTCCACTTCAGCAAAGCTGATCCTTCCTTACTCATCTACGACAAAAACGACACTCAGCTGTACCTACTCATTTATGTCGATGACATTCTCATCTCCGGCAATAATAAGCATACTCTCCAGCAACTCCTCGCTCAACTCAGACAGACCTTCTCACTCAAACAACTTGACAATGCCAATTTATTCCTAGGCATTCAAATACAAACCACTGCCACTGGTCTATTCCTACACCAAGCTCACTACGCCAGGGATATCATTCACTCTGCCGGACTTGATTCCTCCAAGCCAGTGATTACTCCCATTTCTCTCAAGGAAATCAAATCCTTAACCGACTCTCAGCCGTATGACAATCCAACATTCTACCGCCAGATAGCAGGTTCACTGCAATATCTCACTGTGACACGACCGGACATTGCCTTTGCAACTAATATAATCTGCCAACATATGCATAGTCCAACAATCTTTGACTTCAAACGCCTTAAGCGTCTCATCCGATACATCAAAGGAACACAATCCCACGGTATGCAAATCTCCAAGGGAGCTCTCACCCTCACAGCATATGCCGATGCGGACTGGGCATCCAATTCCGAAGATCGCAAATCCATCTCTGGTTTCTGTGCCTACCTAGGTCCCAATCTCATCTCTTGGAGTGTTAAGAAGCAGTCCACAGTGGCCAAGTCGTCGACTGAAGCTGAATACCGCGCTCTTGCTGCGGTGACATCCGACGTCATCTGGTTACGACGTCTCTTGAATGATTTCAAGGCAACACAGCTAGCTCCTACTCAAATCATGTGCGACAATGTCTCGGCCATTGCCCTTGCAAATAATCCCGTCTTCCATGCCCGCACAAAGCATATCGAAATTGATCACCACTTCATTAGTGATCATATCACCCGCCGAACCATCTCGCTGAATCACATCAGCTCTGTTGATCAGCCGGCGGACATTCTTACCAAACCACTCACTGGCGAAAGATTCACCAATCTACGCAGCAAACTGACTATCTGCAACTCAGATCGTCACTTTGAAGGGGGCTGTTAACACACCTTACACAGCTCCGCAGGCACAACTCACCGAACACGATCTCCTGCAGCTCCGGCGACACCATCCCCTGCGACGCCTGCATATTCTGCTGCAGCTAACGGCGGCCTGACATCGCAACTACCTGTCTCTCTTATGACTCTATAAAAACGAATGTATCCGCCACACTTTGAGTTAATGAAAATACCAGAAGATTTCATTCTCTGCATCATCTTCTTCTCCCTTGTTTCTATCTCTGCTTTCAGCTTTTATCTTCCTGTTAAAGTTCTTTTATTTATCGTGCAGCTCGACAACCTGACCCGGAACGGACTCGGGATTGCTATGTTCGCGTATTGCTAGGTATTGGTCGATTTTGCTCGTCAATAATGAGAAATATCATTCTGTGATGACCAATACCGAACAATACCGAGTTTTTCTCGGTATTGCTCGGTATTGGACTTGACAGAGCGGTATTTCTCGTTATTGTCAAGCAATACATAACAATACCGAGCAATACAAAGCAATACTGAGCAATACGCGAACATAGCAATCCCGGGTTATGGTCCGGGTCGGATCATCGGGCCGCGCGTTAAAGAGTAAGAGCACGTGGAAAAATATTATTGACGTCCGAACGTAGAGATACGTCAGGTCACCTGACCTAATAATTGTTCATATTGTTAAGAAAATATTGAACCAAGCAAGCTACATTTGATAGGTTTTTAGCTGATTTGAGTAAAAATTATTAATAGATTTTTAAAAATTATATTTTACTTTCTTATACTAATTGATTATTTATAATTTTTATTCTAATTTTTTTCATTAATTTATTTTAATAATTACCTGAATCATAATTATTTTCTATCTTTTATAGCGAATGAGCCGACTCTTGAATCAACTTGAACTCATAGAATGAAATTTGAGCTTGAGATCAAGCTCAATTAATTAATCAAATTTAGGTTCAAAGTCAAAGATGACTCGAGCTCAACTCGACTCATTTGAAGCCCATCCAATGAGATTTTATAACACAATATTAAATCAAATGAGCTTCTTTGATTAGCAATTGCTCTACAAAAATGAATAGTATTTACCTAACGCATTGAGGAAAACCTCATTCAACCACCTCTCTCAAGGGAAGAAAATCTTATAAATTTGGATTTATAAAATTCTAAGTCTTAAAAACTATTTGGTATGATAGATATTGTTTAACTATTTCTTTAAGGATTTAAAATTTAAATTATTTAATTTTTCTTATGTCAACCTTAATTATGCTGATTAAATAATACTAGTTTTTATTAAATATCTTAATTAATCATTAATAGTGAGTTATTAAGTTAACTAATTAATAACTTGTATATTAAACAAATTTAATTAAAAAAAATAATAATTAAGATATACTATTAATTGTCGTGGTAAAATTAATTATTTAATAAGCATTTAGTACGTACATATATTAGTTAATATATGTATCTAAATGAAATTGTTAAGATGTTAATGATTTTTCTTACTAAAGCTTTTATCAAATCATCTTACGTTAAAAATTTAGAATTGGTTGAGATTAATATTCACATTACACATTAATGAATAGTTATTAAATTCATTAAATATTAAAATTCATTTAATAATTTAAATATATATAATTAACATATTTATTTAATTAATACTAATTAATGTTAATAATTTTTAAAATTCTTAAAATTTATCAAAATAAAATAATATATATTTTTATTTCATACAGGACGATCGCGTTATTTTTTCCTCAACGACGATGATGCAAGGAAGTCGCGACAGGAGCTCGCAGGAGAAGGCGTCTATAGGGTTTAAAGTTGCCATTTTTGCTGTTCTGTTGGATTTAGGCTAAATCCTGGTACCGCGTAGACCCATATACCAAATGGGCTCTGCAAGAAAAGACAAGTAGAAGCTTGAGATGAATCAATGGGGGAAGGCAACCCTAGGCCAAAGCCTGGACTCCGCGGGTGGCGCTTCATTTCTGAGATTAATTTTGCCCTCCCCCATCCATTTGTCCCTGATTCTCGCTGGATTGATTGGTCTGAGCTCGAGTAGCAAGGATTTCAGTGCGGCTTCTTTGGCAAATTAATTACCGCTTTTTCGGGAAAAGTTGCAATTTTCAGCTTCTCCGCAGGTAAAAGTTTCAGTCTATTTTGCTCTTGTTGGCTTCCAGGATGTTGAAAGAGATGAAATGGAGAGGAAATATAAATACTAATGAAAGAAGTAATTGAATTGAAATTAGTCTCACTGTATTTGTTTGAAGAGAAATTGATATAAAACAATTAATATAAGAAAACCACAAAACAAATATTAAAGCATTCAAATTATGAAAATAGGCAAACAACTAATAGTCTACAGCAATCAAAATAAAATGACATTTTAAGCTACAATAATCATAGAGATTTCAATTATTCAAAAACAATTATGAGAATGTTCAAATTTGAAAAACATTCTCAAAATAATTTCGATGTTGTAAGTTTATTCAAATAATTTGAATGCAAAAAATAAACCCATAGTAATAAAAAATAAACCCATAGTAATATGATTACAATGAAAACATATTAGTATCTGATACAATCATGATACCAAAATAATATATATATAGCCCACCTATTTGAAATTTCTGATCCAAGGGGGGCGGCCAGCTTTTGGGGGGAAATTGGAGGGTGGATGATGGGGGGTAATTTGGGGAAGAGGGGGAAGTGGTGAGGTGGTATGAAAAGAGCCATTAGGGCTTATTTTTAGGGGGATGTGAAGAAAGTTCTTTCTCTTTTCCTTCTTGTTTCCTCTAGGGTTTCTTTTGGGAGATTTGGTCCTTCTCGAAGTGGACTAGCTTTGTCTTTTGTTTTGTCTTGAGGATTAATGCAAAGCTCTTTTGTTCTTCCTCTCATCCTTCTTGTTTTGTGTTGACTTTGATTTGGTGGAGAAATTCCCACCTTGAAGGGAGATTAGGGCAAACCCTAATCTTGTGCAACCAAGGCGTATCACAAACTAATGTAATTTCATCTGGTCAATGTTGATGCAGTTCTGCATCCCTTATTAAGAACGAACGACGAATGATAATTAACCAAATTTCTTTCAAAATATTTATTAAAAGATTAACGTTATGATGATGATAATCATTTTATTGATCAGCTATCAATATAGTAAGTATCACGTCATTTGTCTGTCTCCTTGCTACTTTTCATGTCATTGATTAAACTTTGGCTCATCAAATTACTGAATCAAATGATGTGAAAGCGTCGGAGTACGAACATTTTTTTTTTCTGCTGTCATATTCATATGAGATTGCTTTAGTTATCCCTAGCCTTGTATTGAGATTTGCTTTATCCTTTTCTTCATGCAGTACAAAAAAACTATATCTCTTGCTTTGCATCCAAGTATGTTTTGGTTCTCTGCCTGCATGCTATTATATTTTGCTTTTATGCTCAAGCTTTGGTGGTATATATGATAGAAGTTGTTAGGACTTTCATTCAATTTGATTGCCACCACTGTAGTTTTTGTTGTCTATTTATCAGAGTGCTCTTAATAGGCAAGTCCCTACAACTCACGTATAGTCAACTTATTTGGTTAGTGTCTAAGTTTGCCTTACAATTTAAGCTATTATATTGTTTTGAGTGTTCACTTTATCAAGAGGCCAAGTTTATAAATTATGATGAAAAATTTTGGGTTAAGATATCCTTATCAAAATTTGGTTATGATGGGTTTTTAAACTACTGTATTTGCTTTGAGGTGGGTGTTATATATGAATAATTAATCAACAATTGAATTAGACTCATCTTAAAACATTTTTTTTCTCCATTCTAATCAAATTTAATTTGGATATCTTGACCTAAGTTTTTTTTTCTTGGAAAATATGTAGTGGCTTGATTAGGCAATCTACTAACCTAATCACCCATATTTGATTATTTCTTGTGCAATTTAATTATAAGGTATCTATTTTTATTTAATACTTATTTTGAAAAAAAATTTCCCTAAATAAAAATTAAGGTAAATTATGATACTTCATGAAATATCTATGGTTAAAAAACTATCCCTACTAAATATAATAATTTATGATTTAAAGTATTATCATTCATTATCCGTTATTTTTGAACATTCAAGAGAGCAATGGACTTCCCAGAGAAATACAAGCAATTATGGAAAGACTGGGATGTTCGTGTCCTAATTTTACTCAGCCTATCCATCCAAATCATCCTCATATTTCTCAGTCACTTGAGAAAAACATCTGCTTTGAGATGGATACGAATGATTGTGTGGTGCAACTACCTCCTCGCTGATTGGGTTGCTGACTTCTGCCTCGGCCAACTAAGCAACTCCATGGATGATTCTTCCTCTTCCTCCAATGTTATCATCGCATTTTGGGCTCCCTTTCTTATTCTCCATCTTGGTGGCCCCGACACTATCACTGCCTATTCGATGGAAGATAACGAGCTTTGGGCTCGCCATCTTCTCGGCCTTGGCTACGAGCTTATTGTTGCCTTGTATGTCTTCATCCGCTCACTTCCAAACACTCGCCTACTCACACCCACTCTCTTGATATTCATAGTCGCCGTCATTAAGTACATAGAGCGCTCTTACTCACTTTACAAAGCTAGCACTGAAGGCTTCCTCAAGTCCATTAGCTCCTTTGAGAGAGAAGTACCAACAAAAGATTTGAATGATTTGAATCATGCTTTTTGGTTATACTCTGTTTGCAAGCCTTTCTTCATCAATGCCGTTCCAAGTTCTGAGGTTTATGTTAAATTTAAAGATCTTGTCTTCGAGATGTCAGCAGAGAAGGTTTTAAAGACAACAAGTATGGAGCTTAGTTATGCATATGATGAGCTTTACACCAAGGCCGTTGTGAATCACTCTAAACATGGGTACATTCTCCGATTATTCTGCTCCATCTGTATTGTATTGTCTTTTTTATTCTTTTTCATTGATTCGAAAGATGGTTTTGACAAACGTGATGTGGTCATTACCTATTTTTTGCTTGCGGCATCGCTATGCCTCGATTGCTTAGCTACTATCATGCTCGTGTTCTCAAATTGGATAGTGGTTTCCCTCCTTAATGTTAAGCGGTTGAGCAAGTGGAGCAGGTCGCTAGCTAATCACATTGTCAAAATTAAAATGGCATGGCATAAGAAAATGTATCATTCATTAGAGATGCCACAGTTGAATCTTCTCCATAGTTGCCTAAAAAATTCTACACCAAATGAAGCTCCTAGGCAAAGGATGATGAACTGGATTTCAGAAAAGTTTGGCTTAGTGCGGAAGATAAAGTTGCGCTTACGTTGGAGAAAGGATTTTGAAACTTACACCTTATGGGCATTGCAGCCAGAACAAACAAACCAAGGACTCATGAATATCATTGCTTCCTATGCAGAAAGATGCTTGCCTTTATTACTTGAGGATTTCAACAAACCAGTGGGCTTCTCTTTTCTTCAACAAAAAATACCTTGGGCTTTCCCGACATGTTTTGAGCTTTTAGAGGGTTTGTCACTTGATCAACAAATTCTGATATGGCACATGACCACTGAGTTCTGTATTCACTGGCCGAAGTCTCTACATCCAATATATTATAATCAAATAGAGATTGAAGTGGATGAAAGTAGATCAAGAGGAATAATGAGAAATAGTGTTGAGATGGAAGCTTGTAAGTACTTGTCTAACTATATGATGCATATGGTGTTGATGCGACCTAACATGATGCTTACCATGAGAGGAAGGAGCCCGATGGTATTTTGGGATGCTTTTGATGATATGGTTCAATTTATTTATAGAAATGTTGATGTTCAACACTTGTTATTGCCAAATGCAGAAGTTAAGGTGTGTAGGGAGATAATGACTACTCCAATAGAGTGGACCAATGAAAAATCTTTATTTGTAACAGCACGTGCGCTTGCTCATTTGATGCTTACTATTGGGGATGAAGAGAGATGGCATGTTTTGACTATGATATGGGTGGAGCTTCTAATGAAGGGGGCGAATAGTTCAAGGGCTGATGTGCATGTGAAGCAGTTGAGTAGGGGAGGTGAGCTCCTAACTTCTATTTGGCTTTTCAATAAGCATGCGGGAATAGATGATGTATTTTTTACTCATGAATATATGATGGGCGATAAGCTTGAGATATCGAAGCAGCTCTTATTAAAGATTGAACACCACTTGCAAGAACATAATCAAATATAACTTATATAAGTCATCTTAAGTTGTGACTAAATTGTCAATATTGTAATTCAATCTTTTTAAAGGACTCTTATTGCAACTTGTAAGTCCATATTCTAAATGTATTATCAATTATCTTATTGTACAATAATCGAATTCAAGCAGTCTTTTGAGTTGATTCAAAGAAAACTTATTAATTTTAAAATATTTTTTACTCATCATATATGTAAAAAATGTTCAAAATTTATATATATATATATATATATATATATATTACTCATCATATATGTTTTTGGTGGGGGGGGGGGCAGCAAATTCCACCATTTCACCTTTGAATATAGTAATTACATACTTGTTGACCCTCATACTAGTGTCGGGTCGAGTCGACCGCGCAAGGGGGGTTTCAAAAGCGAAAGAGCTCGAAATCGCGCAAAAATAATTGTTGTTAGTTCTATGTGGAATTTGGTTGGTTTGATCAATTAGGCGTTTCCCCGTGTTGTGTGTTTGAGTGTCGCAATGTTATGTGTCCAAGTGTTGCAATGTTATATGTCTGAACGTCGCAATGTTATGCGTCCGAGCGCCACAATCTTGGACAATTATCTACTAAATCAAATAGAGAATAGAGCATCACATCGCTCTATATTCAATGTGTAATGCAGTCAGACAGACTGGAGATAGAGTGTTTAGCACCGCAATGCTCCAAACTGACGCCACAACACTGAGAGGCAGATTGGACAGTTTTTCTTTAGGGTGGCATCCCTTAGTGTAATATACTTACTTTTCTTTTTTGTTTCTTGTGTGAGAGCGGTATAAGAGAGAAGGGAAACAAGGAGAGTGTGAGAGAGAATAGAGATTAGTATTTATTTCTCTTAATTTTCATAGTGGATTTCTAGATGTGGTGTGGCTCTACATGTGATTTTTTTCCTAATTCAAAATTTTTCACATTAAATCCTAATTTCCTTTTATTTCCTCTATTTTTATGTTCTTGTTTGCTTCATTGCGTGGTTTACTTCAAAAACCCAACAATTGTAACGAGTTCCATGTCTTTTTTTTTTTTGGATAAACTGTGATAGCATAGAAAATTTGTTCACTTGCTTGCCACTGAAGAAAAGAATTAAATTCTGTTGCATCTAATGCTTTATGGGACTTATTCTTCACGTTCTTCTCCTCACATCCATGGACATGCTTGGTGGGGGCAGCAAATTCTGCCATTTCACCTTTGAAAATAGTTAATTACACACTTTCCATTTAACTATCACAAGGAAGAAATATAAGCTTCTTTAATTAAAATTTGTAGAAACAATTCATTGATAAATATAAAGTAATTTTTAACTATACAAAATTAAAATCATTTCTGATTTTTTTTCATCACAGTATTTATGTATTTAAGTATGAATGTCTATAAATCTTGTTGTACTATGAAGACATCATCCTAAAAATATAGATATTTAAAAAAACGGCTCGAAAAACTTACCTATTAATTCCAACAATATATATTAATAATATTTGATGAGGTACCACTAATATAAATAGTAGGAATTTCTTTAAATTTATATCAAGCAAAATGAGAAATAAAAATAAATAGTTATTCCATCAAACTATATTTTCTCAAACCTTCTTAGCCTTGTCTAATTCTAAAGCCTTACTATTCCAACAATATATAGTAGTAAGGTGATACAAAAAAAATTTCCGCTCTATAAAAAGGGGCTCTTTGCTGTCTTCAGTAATAGGTAAACAAAGCTCACCAATTGTTTCCAAAGAAGAATAAACTCCTTTCCCTTACCTCTCTCACTCTCTTGCTTGTAATATCCAACTCAAAACTAAGATGTTTAATGGTGTTCATACTTCTGCTATTTCTTTATGATATTTTTGGTTGCACCTTCGGCTCATTTTCTTTTCTGATTTTCATTGAGTGCTATTCTATAATGCATATAATCATTTTGATTTTTTGTTGTGCAGTAGATTTTTTTTCCTTATACATTTACATGACTTTTTTTGTTTACAGTTGTAATAAATTTCTCTACTAAGTGAATGCCATGAGTGGCTCTCAATTTGAAGTTCATAATGATCTTCCAACTGTGGGAGTAACTGCCTTTGGCGGAATGATGAAAGAGGAGTTATGCATGGCCAGTAAGTTTTCTTGCTATTATTTCTAAGCTCTCTTTGTTGATGGTTGTGCAGACATTCATTTCCTTGTTTAAGCAGACATTGGAGATGAAGCCTACGAAAAAATTGATACGTACTTCGAGAATAAAAAATTATTTCGACAGACACTGCCGAGCAAAGCCCCACCTAAGAGACGGCTATGGAAGCTTTCCTGCTGTTGTTTCTAAGCCCTCTCTCTACCTCTCGAAGGAACCATCACAAAGTTAGTATAATTGTCCATCCTATGCTCTTTTTCGATCCACCCTATCAACAACCATCAATTTCTTTATAGATCTACACTAACATAACCTCCTTGTTATTAATATGTTATTAATAGGTGGTTATAAGTTTCTAACTAAACTATTTCCCGGACTTTAGATGGTATAAACAAAATAAAGCCCAGGCTTTTGAAGTTGCAAATAAAACAGAGCTCTTATTAGCTCAATATCATGCTTCCTCAGTGACGGCGGTGCTGATTTACTTTGTTTCTTTTATTTAGCATGTGTGCTATGTTTGAAACCTTTAGTTTTAGTTGTAGCTTAGTAGTAACCATATAGCCTGCTCTATATCGTCCTTCACATCCGTGTATATATATATATTTGTCCCGTTGGGAATGAGAGGATGTTTTTTGGCAAGAATTCTCTTATTATGTTTATTTGTTATTTTCTGTATCCTGAATTCATTTTCAGGTGATGGCTTTGGTTCTCAAAGAGAGACATCACGCCTAGGAAATTCACTAGACTACTCTCTTTTCTTGGTAGCAGTATCATTTCGTATTAGAGCTAGCAAGATGCCAACTCGTTGAAATCAGCAACGAACTATACAAGAACTGGTGATTGCTAATCTACAAAGGGAAATCCAATAGCTACAGCAATGCTGAGCTCGGTTTGAAGAAAGGAAAGTAGTTGCAAGGCAAGAAGGAGAAGAAGATATCAACCCCTTCCATCAAGATCTTTCAACCGACGAGGAAGAAGACCACCATAGGCGGGGTGGTTCGAATGATTGTGGAGTCAAGAATGAGCTACCCGACTTCGATGGGCGAATGGTCCCTACTGAAATTTTGAATTGGATACAAATGATAGAACGAATTCTTGATTTTAAGGACATTTTGCCTGATCGAATCGTCAAATTGGTAGCAATTAAACTCAAGAAGAGTGCCTCCTTATGGTGGGAGAATTTCAAACGAAATCGAAACCGAGAAGGTCGGGGCAAGATCACCATGTGGGCCAAGATGAAGAAAGAATTGCAGCGCAAATACTTTCCCAAACAATATCGTCAAGAGCTATTCCTAAAATTCCATCGACTGCAACAGAATCAACTTACTGTGGAACAATACATTGCTGTGGAACAATACATTCCATCGATTATGTGTCTCTATAGCAGACGTGGTTCAACTTCAACCTTATTGAACCTTGCAAGATGCAATCAACTTAGCTTTGAGAGTGGAAGAACAGCAAATCCAAGGAAATATATTCTAGAACAGGAAACCCATCTATGAAGGTGAAAGAAGTAAAGGAGGAATCAAGAAATCTGATGGTGGAAGCAGCTCCTTGACAAAAGAGGAATTTCATGTTAATAATAGTGGGCAAAATTGGGCCCCTGCTACTGGACATTCGTCAAGCAAATATTTTAAGTGCCATAGATTTGGCCACATAGACTTGGGGTGTCCCAACCGCCGTGTGATCTCCCTTATGAAGTATTATGACTTAGAATCTTCTGAACGAGAGCAGTGGCATCCTCAAGAAACTACCATCATTTTCACAGACAATGAGAATTTGTTGGTTCTTCGACGGCTACTAAATTCACACAAAAAAGATGTTTGTTAGCGCCATAATATTTTCCAAACTCTTTGCACTGTTGGCGGAATAGTATGCCAAATGATAATTGATAGTGGAAGTTGTGAGAATGTGGTGTCCACCACGATGGTTGAAGAGCTCAAGCTATCGACGGAAGATCACCCCAAATCATACACACTCTACTAGATTCATAAAGAAAACGAGGTTCAAGTCTCCAAGTGGTGTCTTGTCAATTTCTCCATTGGAACTTTTGAGGGTGATGAGCAATCCAACAACCGTACAAGAAATTTTAAATGATTACAGTGTCATCTTAACATATTTCATTCCTTCTGGATTGCCACTCCTGCGAGGAATTCAACAAACCATAGATTTTATACTGGGAGCTGTAATCCCAAACAGTCTCATCTACAGGCTGAGACCAGACGAGCAGGCTAAGCTCAAATGACAAATTGAGGAGCTTCTATCCAACGGCTTTGTGCGACTGAGTGCCAGCCCTTGCATTGTGCCTGCTTTGTTAGTTCCAAAAAAGGATGGAACCTAGGATGTGCATCGACAGCCAGGTTGTTAATAAAGTTACAATGAAGTATCAATTTTCTATTCAACGCATCGATCATTTTTTTGATCAATTACATGATGCGACGATATTTTCAAAAATTGACTTGCACAAAGGATATCATCAAATACGAATGTTGCGGATGGTGGGTGAGTTTCGCTTTAAAAATTTGATGATTGATTTTAATTTTAAATATTTAAGGTTTTGACATTTTTGGAGTTTTGGCCTTTCATGAACATTTGGGTGATATTTTGAATATTTGGAGTTAACCCTTCTAGTTGAGATCTATATTTGACACGGACATCATCGGGGTGGTTATGGGGAATTTCATTTTGTTGATTAAAACTTGTTGACTCTGCCATCTCGTCGACAAGAATCGGGTCTTTTGCATGCTTTATGTCTTTATTGATGAATTTTCATTGTTCACAAGCCTCGAATGACTAATATGAACATATAAAATCAAATATCCAGGTCAATGCCACGACTATATATTTGTTAATTGGTTCAAGTCGTGTTGATTGTCATCCTAATTAAGGAGAAGGATTGGACTTAATCTTAAGTTCATATTTAGACCCGTGCAGTATCCTCAGGTGTCACATGTATAAATACAACATGCTTGCGTAGACCCATGCAAGTGTTTAGGGGACATTTTTAAAATTATTTATTGAACATTATCGACTCTGTCTAAGTGCTGACAGATGATCGGGTTCATTGCCAGCTTTAGTTTTTATTAATGAATCTTTCTTATTTAGGGTCTTAAGGGCCTAATATGATAATATTAAAATAAATATCTCGGTTAATGCCGTGGTTGTATATTTGTTTGATAGTTCGAACCGTGTTGACTTCTATTGAACCACATAGAAGGATCGGGTTCGAACTCGACTTCATTTACTAACCCGCTCAGCATCCTCTGACGTCACTTATGTGCCCATTCTATGCTCGTCAAGGACCATACAGGTGTATGATTGCACATGTAATTCTTTGTGTATGTGTGTATACATATTATAATGCATGTGTGAGTGCATTTTTAGAATATTTGATGGGCCTTCTATGTAGCTTGTAGAAGCTTGTGTTTGTCGTAGCCCTTTTGTATTTGCCCATAGTTTACATGTTGATTTGCGCGCATTGTCTCGAGATTCATGCCGATCTTCTTGTGTGACTTAAATTGTTCAAATTGACTGTCACTCATGGGTATTAAAGACATTCCGAACGCAACGACGAAGTCCATTTTTGCTATCAGATGTCATTTAGGTGGTGTCACGCTCTAATTTTTTAGATTTGCGCGTTGTAACTCGTGATTCATGTCGTCTTTTTAGATGATCCCAATTTAATAGGTCGATAGTGATTTTTGGGTGTTGACGACGCTCCGAACGTAACAATGAAATCAATTTCGCGATTGGACGTCATTTGGGCGTTACACATCAATTTCAGGTGTCGGTCATTTCCTTGGACCGATCTCATCCAATTTAACTGCGAGAGATCTCCTCTTAGGCGAACTTGATGTCCTGATTGCAACGGTGCAGTTTGTTTGGCAATCGGAGGTCGTTTGACCATTTTAGTGACGTGTCGCGTTAACACATGCGTTGCTTGATTCGTCAATTTTGCCCTCTTTGCGCATGGATTGATTTGTAGGGGTCAACATCATCATCATGAACAATATATCTAAGATATCTAAAGCATGCTCTTATTAATGACTTGTTTGCCTAAAGTCACAATCCATCTAATTATACTATACGGTTGGTCTTTATAATTCAAGTTTACCTTCAACTCCCTCTCTATCTTTTCAAGAAGAAGAATATTATCAGTAAAAATCATATCTTTGATGAGCGATGATAGGGAGAGAGTTCAACCGATTTACGGATTTGGACAAAGAAGCGTGCAAAAGGAAGAAAGATGAATACCTTTGCAATGACCAAGCTCCTGTTTTTGACGAAGGAGGTGTGACTTCGGCTGCGACAGAAGAACTGTGATGAGGTGTAACTTCGGATGCAACAGGAATGAACGTTGTCAAGGGAGGCGATGTGATAGGAAGGAATGTTGTCGAAGGAGACGAAGAAGTTATTTAGCGACTCTAGCCTAGCATGCGCGGAGGCAAAGTCAAAGAAGAGTTGTCGAGAATAGAAAGAACAAATGAAACGGTTGCCTAATCAATTGGTTAGATATGGTAGTTTGCGTCAGATTTGCGGCAGAAATTTCGTTGCCAATTTGCTTCAACTCCACTGCAAAAAAATCGCCAAAAATTTCTATTGCAAATATGTTGTCATTTTTGACAAAAAATAATATGCTATAAAATTTGCAGTAAACCCACGGCAAAATATTTACTTTTCCATAGTGAATCCAAATATAATGATTTGATTAACTTCTGTGTAATAAAACACCATCTTGATTTGATCAATTCAATTGCATCATAAATAAGTTGTCCTATGAACTCGTTCGGATTTTTTCTTTTTTTCGATAAATTGTTATAACATAGAAAACTAGACCTATAAGCAAAAGGTTTTGTTCACTTGCTTGCCACTGAAGAAAAGAATTAAATTCTGCTGCATCTAATGCCTTATTGGACCTATTCTTCACCTTCTTCTCCTCACATTTTTTGAGAAGACAAATTAGCTAGAATCTTATTCCAGAATAATTGTTTAGAAAAGTTTAGAATAGTATTTAATGACTTTTATGAAAGAAAATAGAAGATAGGAGATTGAAATGTGTTGGTACAATCTTAATAGCGGTATCACTAATATAATATAAATAGTAGGAATTTCCTTAAATTTATATGAAGCAAAATGAGAAATAAAAATAAATAGTCTATTCCATCAAACTATATTTTCTCAAACCTTCTTAGCCTTGTCTTATTCGAAAAACTGACCTATTCCATGATAATGCAAGAGCACCAATTGTCTCTTTGCTGCCTTCAGTTACAGGTAAACAAAGCACACCAATTGATTCCAAAGAAGACTAAGCTCCTTCCCCCTCTCTTTCCTCCTCGCTCTCTAAGTTTTGTAAACTAAGATGTTTAATGGTGTTTTATCTATTTCTGCAATGTTTTATTTTCATATTTGTGATTTATCTTTCTTTTTTTGATATTTTGGTTGCATGCACCTTCGACTCCTTTTCTTTTCTGATTTTCTGAAGTGCAATTCTGTAGTGAATATAATCATTTTGATGTTAGAGGCTACTCTTTTGGTCTGTTTGATTTTTTTTAATTTACAAGCCTTTTTTTGTTTACAGTTGTAGTAAAATTCTCTACTAAGTGAACACTATGAGTGGCACTCAGATTGAAGTCCATGATAATGCAAGAGCATATATATACAAAGTCAAATATCAGCGTATGAAGAAGTTGTTCATAAAAGTTCAGATCTTCATTTCCTGAGTGAATATTTGTGCTCTGGTTGTATATTGGTTCAGGTCTAAGGCCTAATATGGGAGAAGAAGCCTTTGAAAATATGAACCAGTACTTTGACAGGAAAAAACAATTACAAGAAGAGGTGAAAGCTATTGGTCACAAAGGAATGGCATTAGCGAGCGGGATATAAGGAATGGCATTAGCGAGCCGGAGGCTCCTTCTAAGGACCTTGTAACTCCTTTTTTGTTATTAACGTGTAGGCCTTTCTATGAGTTTTAACAAAAAAAAAAGAAAAAAAAAAGAATGTAGCCGTCACCCTTCCTTTCGCGTGCTTCTTCGGCCAAGTCATTTAAATAGACAAGTTTAACTCTATGTTAAAGAGAGTTAAAAGTCTCTGTTAATTCTATTTAGCAAGATTTGGCTAAACCCTGTGCGGATCCTTCTCTAATGCTTCATAAATCATGATCACATTATACCTTAATCTTTATTTTATTAACTTAATTATAATATATTATATTTAATTATATTTAGTTACTGTTAATTAATTATGATTAATTAAAATCAATTATAATTAATTAATTATTTTATTTTATAACATAATGTTAAATTAAATAATTAATTACAAATTAAAATAGTACCAAAAGTTCTATTTTTGATGTTTGCAGTGCGCACGCTTCTCTAGTGTGGTGGGAGGGAACTCGATGCGGCGCTTACAATAAGGTAGGCGAGTCTTGTGCACATTTTTCTTCGGACGACGGGATAAAAATATAAGTACCAGTACGCGCCTTAGTGCCGTTGGGGAAATAACTGCGCTTTCAAACAGGTGCCCGAAGTCTCATGCACGCCTTTCTCTGACATGGTGGGATTGAAGATTTTTTGCCACGGTGTCATCCGACACTACCTGTGCACCCATTTCTTTAGCACGACGGGAGGCCTAGACTCATTAATTTTTTCCTAAACGAGGGAGACGCCGGGAGGCTACCAGATTTCCCAGTAAAATAAGGGAATTGCTTTGAACTTAAATAAACAAGTTGAGGACCAAAGGTTGAACTTAATATGACTACAAGGGAGTTAGACTTGGACTCTAACTTGAACAAATGAAAGAAACTCTAATTCAATTTGAACATCAATTGATCTTGTAAATTTTTGATTTAAAATTGAACTAAATGAGATAATAATGACTTAAATTGAATGAGACTACATAGGACCCGAATTAAACTCGAATAACTTGACCAAAACTTGGACAAATGCAAAGGACTTAGACTTTAATAAACCATATGAAATCAAGCCTAAACTAAGATACAATGAGCCAAGATTGATTCCAAATAACAAGACATTTCCAAATGTACAAACAAGAACTCATAGAGAATGTTCAATCCGACGTTTATAAGACGTCGGAAACCTTTCCGGCGTATTATCGACGCAAAATATGTCAGCCAAAACGTCGTTTCTTAACCGATTATTTCGGCGATATATGTGTCGAAAGTTTACGACGCACATATCCGACAAAAAGGGAGATTATATAGTTCTTAAAATGAATATATATTCGCGTGTTATATATATATATTAGTTAATATGATTTTTTTTTTCATCAAAAAGGGAGATTACATAGTTCTTAAAATGAATCCACAACTCTCTACTAATCAAAGAGCTACAATAGAATGTATGATTCCTTATCTAGAATTACAAAAATAAAACAATAAATTTCAAAGGAATCAACTCAAGATAGAAAACGAACCACCCACAATATGCAACCACAACATGAAGCAAAATCCTGCTAAAAATGACATAGAAATCAAAATAACCATTGACCTAAACCAACAAATCGAAGAGGGGCACCAACTTGCCATGAACATAGACAACACGACAAGATAATCAAAGAAAAATCAATCCAGCAATCGAGCACTAGAATATGAAGAGTTAGATCTAAATGGTGCTAGCATGAAACATCAGACATTCAGAAAATAGATAAATAGAGGTCTTTCAAAAATGTTTGAGAGGACAAAATGTGTTTTTCATTTTAGTTAAATATCTTTTTTTTTTTATTTTAAGCATTTTGATCTTCTATTTTCTATATTTTATTTTTTATTCTGACAAATAACCATTTTTTTTAGATGATGAGTATTAAAATACAAATGTTAATACATTTACACGCGCGTTCGAATTTGCAATACAAATAAAATATCAACTGCTTGATCATGTTTCTAAATATGTTTTAAAAGTTGGACTTAATTTTGATATCATTGTTATTTAGGCTTTAGTTCTCTAAATAGAGCTCCTGTTATAAAATAAAAATTTCAGGTTAGATGCATGCTCTAGAAAAAAAATATTTGAAAATTTTAGAATAGTATTTTTAAATATTTTAAATCTTTTTTATTAAAGAAGATATGTGGAAAGGTTTGAGTAGCTCCAATGAAAAATAAGATTAAAGAGAGTCACCTTAGATGGTTTGGTTACTAAAATGACAACCTTGTGATCCAATTAAGAGAGTAGATGTATTAGATTTGACTTATATTAAGAATGGTAAAGATAGAACTGAAAAACTTGATTATAAAATATGAGAAATAATGACATTTCTTTATTAGATTTAAATAAGAATTTGACTCTTAAAATGATACAATGGAGAAAAAAAAATTTATGTAGCCAACTATTAAATTTATATTAGGCAAAGTGAGAAATAAAAACATATAGTCTCTTCCATCAAAATATATCTTATTTAAATCTCCTTTAACTTCTCAAGTTCTAAAAACTTTCCTATTCCAACAATACATACTAATAAAGTGAAACAAAAATTTTCTCCCTCCAAAGAAGACTAAATTAACTCCTTCCCTCCCTTTACTCTCTCACTCTCTATCTTGTAATATCCGACCCATAACTTAGATGTTTTAATGATGTTCATACTTCTGCTATGTTTTATTCTCATATTTGAGATTTATCTATTTCTTTTTAGTATTTTTGGTCACACCTTCATATTTTCCTGCTGTTATAGGTTGCTCTATTGATCTCTTTGATATTTTTTTGGTGCAATATCCTTCAAGCTTTTGTAGATTTAGAAGCATCTGATGCCTTACGGGACATATTCTTTACATTCTTCTCCATAAAACCTTCCTATTCCAATAATATGTATTAATAAAGTGATACTAATTCTTTCCCCCTCTATAAAAAGGGACTCTTTAATTTGTTGCCTTCAGTTACAGGTAAACAAAGCTCGTCACTTGTTTCCAAAGAAGACTAAACTCCTTCCCCCTCCCTTTCCTCTCTCGCTCTCTAGCTAGCTTGTAATATCCAACCCATAACTAAGATGTTTAATGGTGTTCGTACTTTTGTTATGTTTTATTTTCATATTTGTGGTTTATCTATTTCTTTTTCATATATTTAATTGGTTGCATGCACCTTCCACTCATTTTCTTTTCTGATTTTCTGAAGTGCAATTCTATAGTGAATATAATCATTTTGACGTTAGAGGCTGCTCTTTTGGTCTTTTCGAATTTTTTTTTTTGGTGCAATGGGATTTTTTTTTTTTTTGAATTTACAAGCCTTTTTTTTGTTTGCAGTTGTAGTAAATTTCTCTACTAAGTAAACGATATGAGTGGCTCTCAGATTGAAGTCCATGTTGTTCTTCCAATTGCGGAAAAAGAGGCATGTAAGCTTTATTGTTGTTGTTTCTAAGCTCTTTTTGTCACAACATTTATATACAGGATTATGAAGTAGCATATATATATACATAAAAACAATTCATTACAGGAAGAAGCTGCTCATAAAAGTTCAGATCTTCATTTCCTGTGTGAATATTGATGCTCTGCTTGTATATTGGTCCAGGTTGGATTTCTAATATGGGAGAAGAAGCCTTTGAAAATATGAACCAGTACTTTGACAGGAAAAAACAATTACAAGAAGAGGCGAAAGCTGCAGTGCCCAACAAAACCCCTCGCAAGAGACAGCTATGGAGGAGTATTAATATATTAATTATAGCGTAAATGTCTGTGTTCAAAATATTAATACATTTTAATTTATAGTATATTTTTAAAGTAAAAAAAATATTGATAAAAAATAAATTATGTTAACATATATTATAATTTTCATCACTTTAAATTTTATTAATTAAAAATAATTATATCATTATATTATAATAAAATTCAAATATTTCTATTTATATATTTATCAATTTTAACTGAACACATTAGTGTTCAAACTTGTTTATTTAAGGACCGAGTATTTAAAATGTTGTTCAAGTTTGTTTGTTTAGTTAGTTTTTTTTTTAAACCCACGGCGGGGCCTACGTGTTAATTTCCAAAAAAGCGGTTACAAGGTCATTAGAAGGAACCTCCAGCTCACTAATGCTCGAAATAGCTACAAGATAAAAAGAAATAAAACCTACGAGCCAGTGGTTCCTTTTTCTAAAATTACAAAATATATTTAAATTAGATTAAACGATCATGAACGAGCTTTAATTGAACCGAGCTTTAATTCTTTATATAATATTATTAATACTTACACAGCCAAGTATCAAGATCCAAGTCGTCAAGAGGCCTCCACGTGACATGATTAGTGAGGAAAGGGAAATAATAAGGTCACCATTCACTCGATCTGGACCAAGCCAAAGATCTCTTATGTAAATCTCAGTGCCATAAATTGATTTATCATTTGTGAGCTCAGAAATATCATTTCCTATCTCTGAAAGATCTAGTTTAGATCGTTCCTCTTTACAACTAAGGCCCTCCAATACATCAAGTGGCTTAGAAAGTAGCTTTGAGTTCATGGGGACACCAAATAGGTCAGAGAAGCTTTACTACTCAGTTAACAGGGAAGGGGCTACACCTATGTATTTGTGGGCTCCGAAAATTCGGCCCCGGCCTCCCCGCCGCGTTTTTTTTTTGGCGAGGGAGTTTTAGCTGAATAAGTTCTGAGGAAAATTTTGGAAGGCAGATGGGTTTGTAGATAAGACACTACCCAGAGATTTCGCCCTCATTTGGTGAGGACTTTATGATCTGAGTTCTGGTTTCCTATAGGCGCAAGCCCATATAGTTAATTACCCCTCCCGATCACTAGAGAGAACTTTCGATTAAGGCTAGTCGTCAATTAGATACATAGAGAATATGTGTTATCTGGCATATAGTAGCAGCATAGGTTTGTATATGAGAATTTGAAATATTTGATATTTAAAATAGAAATTGCACCATCTTGTACTTAAAGCGGATGGTGGGGGAATGGATGATAGAAGGATCCTTATCGGCAGCCATGGGTTCCGTCGTCCCGGGCCATCGTGGTCCCTGGTCTACTTAGTCAGAGGAGGTAGTCGACCCAACCTGACAGAAGGATCCTTATCGGCAGCCATGAGTTGCTTCGTCCAAGGGGACCTTGTAGACCTGGGATGAGTGTTTGTCTAAGGGGAAAAATTAGAATCCACCTTAGCTAACAGAGGGCTTTGTGCCCTATCGATCATATCCTATTGATTCATATCTCAAGGATTTGATGCCAATAAGAAGCGTATCGGCGCTGGCCATAACTGGTATTTTGTGATGCCATTTGGCGGCAAAACCACTCGGTTCAAAGGGCCCTGGGCATAACCGTTTATCCTGCGGTGCCATTTGACGGCGAACTGCCAGTTAGAGGACACGTACCATGTCCTTATTGGCAGGAGATTGTTTTAGAATGGATCCTAGTGATATTTTCGACCAGGCATTTAACTCTATGTGAGCTAAAGTTGTTTTCAGATTTATCCACCTCAATAAACTACTGCGGAGGGTGGATAGATTTTACTTTGAGTGATTGATGGATTGATTTTTATTTTAAATATTTTAGAATTTGGGATTTTGGATGATCTTTGGAATTTTTGGATTTTGATATTTTTGTGGAGTTTTGGATTTTGAATGGATTTTAGGAGGCATTTAAAAATATTTGTGAATCCCTCCGGTTGAGATTAGCATTCAACACGGCCATCATCGAGGTGTTTGTGATCATTTTTCTTTATGGATTGAACCTTGTCAACACTGTCGGGCAGTCGACAGAGAATCGAGTTTCGTAGGTTTTATGTCCTTGATAGTGAATTCTCATTGTTATAGGACTTGAAGGCCTAATATGAATGTATTAAGACAAATATAGCGGTCGTTAAAACTGTATATTTATTTAATGGTTAGAACCCTGTCGACTCCTAAAGTTGTTTGAATTCACTTACTAACCCGCGCAGCATCCCTAGACGTCACGTGTGTACAAATAACACGCTCGTCGGGGCCCATGCGGGTGTTTTGGGGCATTTTATAACTGCACACTGTCTACTCCTTTTCATCTCCTTAGGAGGATCAGGTTCAAATTTAATAACCCGCGCAACATCCCTAGACGTCACGTGTGTACCAATAACACGCTTGCCGGGGCCCATGCGGGTTTTACAATTGCTTTTACTCCTTTTAGTGTACCTATGTGTATACAAACTACGGTGCACGTGTGGGGGTACTTTGAAAGTGTTTGTATACGCCTTCTGTCTGCTTGTATGGGGGTTGCAGATCCGGTGGCTTGGCGTAGCAGCTTCTGAATAGAGTCGTTCGATGCTTCGTACAGGTAGATTGTCGTGCACTACTCGTACGATTTATGCAGGTAGATTGTAGTACACAAACTAATCTCCTGCTTTTGTTTGTAGATAATTGCATGTATTTGTACTTATCGTATCTCATTTGCTTCTGCCTGCAATAACATATAGTTTGTATGATGAATATTCTACAACCCCTGAGATATTTGTACTTCACTATACATCATTTGTCATTGTTCATAGAGGGCCAGTGCGTTGGACAATTATCAACCATAGAGGTGTTAGTGTCTTTGCCATAATAATTTGTAGGTACATTGAATGTGCTACGGACATGCTGTCTCTTCCACCATTCTTTATGTACTTGTTTGTAGACATGCCTTCTATAATCATTCGTGGACAATTTATATTGCCTTGTAATGATTGTTGTGTCGACTGTATCAGCTTCAGCTTTGTTATTCACAAGGCAATGTTACAAAATATTTGTCTAGCACTGGATTGCTATTGACTATAGAGGTATCTCTGTAATCATTGCATGCTACATTAAGTGTGTTGGCAAGAGACTTTATTGTTTGCAATGACTACCTTGTCTTCTCACAAGATTGATAAGGATACTTCTATTATCAACATATGATTTTGTAGAGTTTGTTGAGACATTCTTGTGCATCTTCTTGCAATTGTATCACATATACTTGCTAAAAATTAGTGATTATTATTTGCATCCCAACTGGCAATGGTACCCTTTAATACATATTGCATGCCTTGCATCTTTGCTTGCAAACAATTTCAATAGGTTCTTCATACGTCAACCTTTAACATTTGTAAATAACTACTGCATATGTCTACAAAATAGTTATCATTGATTGGAGGGAGATCTTGACATTCATTTCATATTCTTCATATGTTCTTCATGAATATGTCATTCATGATTAAGATGGATAGCATGCACTTATGTTATATACTCTCTCTTTAGGTTGATTGTGGCTTATTATATGAGCTCACAAGTAGGTGTTTAGCAATTCATCATGAGTCATTTTTATAAGAAAAATCTTACACCTTCAATTTGATTTGTTAATGCTTATTTGTGTGACCAAAATTATCACTTGATTTAAGCATTTTCACTTGCTTGCATGTCGATGCTTGTTGCATTCATTATACATCCTTATGACCAATGCATTTGTCCCAAATTAATTGTTTGCACAAGTCTCATAATCATTTGTGAGAGAAATATCTCACATGTGAATTATATTCATTAAAGTAGCCTTGTGTATCTATTTGTAATTTAGATTACACATTCTTATTAACCAAAGATGGCATTTGAGTTATTGTTGCTCATTCAATGCTCAAGCAATTTTTTTCAATTTATTATCCTTTGTGTGTAATAAGTTCCATGTGATTTTGTAAGGTTCAAGACCAAGTTCAAATTGAGTTCATGTCATGTCTACTTTGTATGCAAATTAAGCTCAAGTTTGAGCTCAAGTATTACATGATTGTTCAAATCAAGTTATAATTCATGTCATAAACCCTAGCGCCGCTCTAGCGAATTAGGGTTTCCGCCTCCTTCGTTCTCTCGGCCGTTCTCTACTGCTGTTCCGTGGCTTTTTCGTGTGAATTTTCAAAAGATCGTTGCCTTCTGGGGTGCTTTGCTGTTTTTGGCCCGTTTTGGGCCTAAGTCTATGGCGGGGGATGCTTCCTTCTCGGCTTGGGGGAATGTTTCTTTGAAAACTCAAGTTCAAAACAAAGGGTTTTTCAATATTGATGCTGATACGACCTCTCCGTCTAAATCCAGATCTTTTAATGATGTGCTTGCCGGTTCTGCAGGTGATATCGTTTCATATCTATCTACTTCGACCTTTAACGGAGTTCCTGCTGTTTTAATTTCTGATGATGAAGTTCTTAAGCTTGCTTCTCCTTTTCGGTATACCCTTGTCGGTAAATTTGGAGTTCGTCGTCCAAACCTTGATGCTATACGATTGTTTTTTTTGGAAATCTGAAACTTACGGGTTTTTTTTCGGTTGGTTTACTGGATTCTAAGCATGTGGCGATCCAACTTTCTAATGATTTGGATTATAGTCGGGTTTTTGCGAGAAGATCGTATTTCATTTTGAATTGCCAAATGCGTATTTTAAAGTGGACGCCGTTTTTCGATGTCAAGGAGGAATCTCCTATAGTTCCGATCTGGATATCTTTTCCAAATTTAAGATTGCATTTTTTCAACCCTACGGTTTTACACGCTTTAGGATCTATCTTTGGTCGGCCTTTGCAAATGGACCAAGCTACTGCTTCTAGAACTAGACCGTTAGTAGCTAGGATTCTAGTGGAAGTGGATATTACAAAAAAACATGCTAAGGAAGTTTGGGTTGGGTCGAAGGCTCTAGGGTATTTACAAAAAGTTGAGTTTGAAAAAATTCTTGATTTTTGCACTCATTGTAAAGCTCACGGGCACTCTATAGCTGAATGTTTCAATTTGCACCCGAAATTGAAGAGAATTCTCAGCAAATCCACTGGAGTGGTGGAAGAAACTGCCCCTGTTATAGAGAATCCGAAAAATGTCCGCACGTTGACGAATGAGGAAGTCCATAATGATGTTGAAAAGAATGGTAATGATTTACTTGTTGTCGCCAATACGATGCCTAAGGAAAATGTGGTAAATCCTACTATTTCAGCTGGTATTACTTTAAATACTGATGAAAAGTTGAATGATGAAAATAGCGCTTTGCCTGATATCTTTATCTCTGTCGACTCTATGCTTAATAATTCTTTCTCCCCTCTTTCTCTAGTTAATATCGAAAACAATGCAATTGACTCTATCTCTGAGAACAGGGAAAATGAAGTGAACGAGGAAACTGAATATGTTGAGGAGCATGAAGAGGGGGAATACTTGTTTGAACAACCTTTGACCAATTTGACCGATAAGTTGGTAAGTAAAGGTAAAAGCTCTGTTATTATTTCTGATGGTGTTACAAATAAGGGCAAGCAAAGTGAGGATGATTGGATTTCTAAATCCCAAAAGAAAAAAAAGAAAAATAACAAAGTTACACTTCCTGAAACTCCTCGTTCGACGAGGGCTCAAACTTATAACAAATCCTCTAATGATTAATACGCTTTTGTGGAATGTTAGAGGCATTGGTGGTTCTGATTCAAAAAACAGGGTCAGAAACTTATGTCGTGTTCACAACATTTCTTTTTTTTATTCTTCTTGAGCCTTTTATTTCTGCGAATAAAAGAAATTCTATTGCTTCTAGTTTGGGTTTCCCTTGTAGTTTCTCTAACTGCTCTAATAAAATATGGATCATGTGGAAAAATTATTTTAATGTTTCGGTCATGTTTGATCTGCATCAAGTGGTTAATGTGTCTATCTCGTATAACCGTTTCAATTTTTATGCTTCTTTTGTCTATGCTGCTTCTACTAGAAATGGTCGTTACCCTTTATGGGATTGTTTAAACGATTTTGCTCAAATTGTTGATGGTCCGTGGTGTGTTGGGGGTGATTTTAATATCATCTCTCATGTTAATGAAAGACGGGGGACGAGGAGGTAACCCTCCCTTATATGAATGCCATGGATGACTTTAATAACATGATATCTTCCTAACAATTTAACGGATATGCTTTTTTGGTAGCTCCTTTACTTGGATTAGAAATAATTTGTGGCAAAAGACTGGATAGTGTTCTTTTCAATATGATTGGATCGGCATATTCAACATGACCTCGTGTGCAACATTTAAGTCGAACTCTGTCTGATACATGCTCCCTTATTTTTTTGACCACATCTGACAACAATCTGACGGGTTCCAATGCTTTTAGATTTCAAAATATGTGGATTAAGCATGATAATTTTATTAGTTCTGTGGCTGAAAATTGGAATGCTTTGTTACACCCTGACAATAACATCTAATGGCATGGCTAGACTTTGGTAAATTAAGTAGTGATTAAACAATTTATTTAAGATGGTGGAATAAACATGTTTTTAAGAATCAATTTTTGAAAATTATAAAGAGGCTGAACATAAAATTTTTAGTTGCTGAAGATCTTATCTGAATAACTCTTCGCTGGAAATCAATCTTTTCTTGATAATTGTAAAGATTACCCTTTTTAATTTGCAAATCAGGAAGAAATTTTTTTTTGGAAACAAAAGGCTTCTTCTGCTATTATTTTGGAGGGTGACAAACACTTGCTTTTTTCCATGTTTAGCTAATAAAATAGAAATTAAAAGCCATATTCATCATCTGGTTTGATAGAATGGCTTGGTTTATGATAAGGCTTGAGACTATTGCTAGTTCGGGTGTGGAGTTTTTTTTAAGAATAATTTTCAATTCTATCCATTCTAACACCCCCTTCATTAACCATTAATGTCATCCCGAATATGCTGATTGATTAATGATAATTTGTACCTTACTCAAATTCCCTCTGAGGAGGAAATTACTACTACTATTAAAGGCATGAATGAGGAATCTTGTGGCTGGTCCGGATGTTTTTTACTACTAAATTTTTTAATTAAAACCTTGAGATATCATTAAATCTGATGTTATTAATGCTGTGACTGAGTTTTTTAATGGGAAGCCCTACCTGAAAGCTTTTTTCTTGTACTAACATTGTCTTTATTCCAAAAGAAAGAAAATACTAAATTTTGGAAGAGTTTAGACAATCAGTCTTTGTACTTTCTTTAACAAACTTGTGGCGAAAATTATTGCGTCTAGATTATCTATTTATTACTGCCTAGCACTTATTTCTTCTAATAAAACTGGTTTGTCAAAGGAGGTC
>NW_021319083.1:27937104-27969302 GCF_001605985.2 Dendrobium catenatum
AAAGTAAGGGACAGCACCTTCTTTATCCTTTACCCCATCCCTGAGTTATCTGCGTATACGTGTGGAACGCAAAAATGAGTCCAAGCCACTGAGGGGACAAAATGGATGTTCAAAGCCAGATTATGTGTAATATAGAAAACAATATGTTACGAGTTAATCTCTGCTTAATAAAGACTGATATCTCTTCAGATTTTAAACAAGATCATATTTCTTAAACACTTGTATATCGTGTATTAGTGCTGATTATCTGGGAATTAAATGCCTGCTGCTTAATGATGAGGTGAGGGAGAGTTCGTATTGTTTATTGGTGAACAACATTTCCCCTTTGTCACGTTATAATACTAATGCCTTGGCTTGGAGCAATATCTCTGCGCGGGTATTGGGGTTATTCGGAGATCACTTTGGTATCCTCTCAGATATGTTTTATGGACCGTTGGTCTTGCTCTGTTATGTCTGCCTGAGCTCCTGAGACTTGAGTTATGGCTTGAAAGATGTATAAATCTGAGTTCATTTCTTTGTTAATAATTGAAGTTGAGTTGCAAACATTTGTTATTTAATGCTATTTCATGAAAATAAGGATGGTACCCTCAACGATTTCTACATATTAGAAAATATAAGTCTATGATGAGTGATCTTCTTTGTGTTATTTCCCTATTTATCTGTGAAGGAACGCTTGTGCTGATTCGGTTAGCTTAAATATGGGGCTCAAAGTACTATTCTCTTTCAAACCTGTCGGTCATAATCTGCCTTTCTCTCTTAAAGGCATGAATTCAGTTAGATAAACGTGGATTTTCCTAATTCGCCATGGTTATGTTTAATTTTCTAGTTGTTCGGGGCGATTCTTTTGTAACTGCTGGATGGTTTTAACTGCTACTAGTAGCTAGGGTGCCGGGCGGCCTTTAGTTGTTTCATGGAATTCAGGAGTTGTTCTGTTGTCCTTCTTATGTATTCCTTAATCTTTCGGTGAATGATAATGATTTTCTTGAGGTGTCTTTTAAAACCTGTAATGGTAAGCTGGTCATGATTGTTGGTCGACAACTTGCTACGGACGAGATAATTATGGCTAATGTGCTTTTTGCCTAAGTGGATGTTCTGTGTCATGGGGCAAATTTTTTATGGACATAACGTATATTCTTCTTTATGTTTTTTAATTCTTTGCTTCTGAAGATCATGTTTTGGAGAGCTCTTTGCAGTGCTAATTTTTTGGGTGCGCCAATCGTCACAACTTGCAATCCACTCATCGATAGTTAATTTTTGTGCGTTTTTAAAATTTTGCTACTATAGCTTTTGTAGGAGTGGTACGACTGAATGAAAGATCTTTTTATTTACGGTTTTGGGTTCTGCTGTTCTTGCACGACCAGCTTGTTTACTTTGCTTTTTATTGTAAGGTAAAAAAGGATCACTGGCTGTAGGTTTTTTTTCTTTTTTGATGTAGCTCGTTAATTGAGGCGTTAGAGAGCTGTGAGATATCCTCTTAAGACCATAGTACACGATTTTTTATATTTTAACACGTAAGGCCCTCGTGGGTTTTAACTAAAAAAAAAAAAAAAAAGTTATAATTCATGTCATTTGTAGTTGATTTTGCATGTCCAAGTTTGAGTCCTTTATTAATTGTTCAAGTCATTTGGTTCGAATGTCATAATCATTTTATGTTCATTTAAGCTCATTTTATTGCAATGATGAGTCTTATTACTCTTTACTTGGTCAAATTTTTATTCAAATTGTTCAAGACAATTTTTTTTGAGTCCATACTTTATGTCCCCTGCTGTATAAAAATGAGTTCACTGTTGTCCAAAAAAATGTCCAAGTCCTTGTCTTTTTAAGACAAAATTTCGGCAGCCTCCCAGCGTCTCCCCCGTTTAGGGGAAAAACCAAGAGGCAACCTTCCCCTCGACGCTACGTGAGCGCTTCAGGTAAGTGTTAAACATGACATCGCGGTCGCATATTTTATTTTTATCCCCGCCCGCTATGTGAGCGTTTAAGGGTTTTTTTTGTTTGTTATAAGAAGAAAACACATGTTAGAAAAACACAGATTTCCCCCTCTGCACAACGTGGGTGTTCGGGAGTACTTATATATATAAAAAGTAAAATAAATTAAAAAAAAACATTTTTTTTATCCCCTTCGCCACAAGCACAGCACCGGTTTCCCATCCTACAACGCTACTTGAGCGCCTTGGGGGTTTGTTGGCTCGTTGCTAGCATTGGAGAGGGATCCTTAAATCGTCGCAAGCATCGCACCGGTTTCCCGCCCTCAACGCTACGTGAGCGCCTTAGGGGTTTGCTGGCCCGTCGCAAGCATCGAGAAAAGGACCAATTTTTTATTTTTGCTCTTTTTTTTTTTAGATCTCTTTTTTTCTCTTTTTTTTTACGTACTTCATACATACATTAGCAGCAAAGACAATGAAAGCAATTACCAAACCTGCAGTGGAAGTTATAAAATCTCTAAACAATTAATGCAAGCGTATCACAAATAAGATTAGTAATTTTGATTGTATCTGCTAATGGTCTGGAACCCACTGCTCCAGTACTGGAATTCTCAAGATCCTTAAACCTGTTATCTCCATGTTCACAATCTTCTCAAATGTCACCAATATAATTCTTCTTATCAACTTGGATCCAGCAACTTCACTTTATCAAAAAGCTTTTCCTTCCATGCATATAACATTTCCAATGTGCAGGGATGGTTTCCTATAGCCTTCTCTACTTTTATCTCAAAGTTTCAACTTCTGTATCCAAGTGCCTGTGCCTGAACGATCTGGTTATCCTCGAGCAAGAAATCATATTCAAGGAGAAGCTTTTCCACACTGTTTCTGGACAACAGAGGCATGCGCCCCGGCAGAGATTGTTCACTTTTCTTGATCGTCGTGATTTGATTTTAGCTTTTGGATCTTTTCATTCAATACAGAAATCTTATATTTCAGCTTTCTGATATCATATGATGACTTGATTTCCTTCTCTTTGAAGCGGAGTTATTCCTTTTGAAGCTCTTCAACTTCATCTCTGGAACTAATAACTGTAAGTGAAGCCTCAATAGCATGAGTCCTCCAAAGAACTTGATCCATAGGAGTAACTGTACCAAGCTTAAGCCCCCTCTTATGTATGTTAAGGATATTAACCATGCTTGAAGGGAAAATCGCTGCCAACACACAGGCTAATGTCTTCATTGCTGTCGGACCCTTCCCTATTTTTTATTTTTTTTAATTGAACCAATGTTTTCGTGGCAAGCTCTCGAAGTGGTTCAATTTTCAGCATAAGGAGAAACTTTTGTACCTTATTATTTTTCATCAAATACTTCTCAGGATCAGAAAGAATAGTACTATGAAGAATGCAACTCTCACGCACATGCTGAATTGCATGTGTAGCATCCTCATATACGTAGGAAGCATCATACTCCAACTAAGCATTTCTGAAATGCTGAACACCATCTTTCACCTTGTCAAAGTAAAGGTCTCTCGGCACCTTGCTCGAACATAAGAGTGAATTAACAACTTTTGTGTAGATGCCGTCTCAGCAATGAAAAGCCCATAGCCGTACCAAATCTGAATGTTGTAGACTTGTAGTGAAAGCTTCTCCCATGCCCTTTCTTGCCTTAATAGAAAGAATGAACACCACAAAATTGCAAGGTGAACACTCCAACAGCCCTTCACTTCTCTCTTGGTCAAACGAACGTCATTACATGTTGCTTGCTTGAAGGGACGAACAAGTAGCCCTCGTCCTTCTTGTGACAGGAATGGATAGCAGCTCTTTCTTCTCTTGGTTTGAATGGAAGAAGATTGCAGTGGCACCCCTTCTCTTTCTCTTCCTTTTGATTACTGTAGACATGCGAACTAGGGATGGAGAGAGAGGGCGCGCGGCTTCTTGTGACTTCCAGAGAACGAAAAGTCGAAGAAAGGGAGAGCAAGATACGTGGCATGGATTGTATGTGAGGATTTGGGATGTTGCAGCTGGCTGCTAACAAGAGAATTAAGTCGGAGGCTGCTGTAGTTGGGTTGAGGGCTGAAGTGGAGAGGAAGGTCGGATTCATATCTCTAGCCCCAGAAACTAACAAGGTTCTGTTTAATCTCTTCTAAACGACGGACAAAAAGCTAGATTGAGGAGAAATCGCATCATGGAGCTGATGGGAGAAGACCGGAGCTGCTACAGCAGCGGGATTTACTGAATCCCTCAGAAGGATTTCGACACAACGAGGTTTACAAATTAATTTGATTTGAAATCTTATTTGACTTTTCATTTTTTTGCTTAAACACATATGCAATGTTAATAATGTTTTTTTATAATTAGTAATAGCATTAATTCAGGATGACAATAATGCATCAGTTAATGAAAGTGATCTTGAAATTTGTGCTTTTGCCTCGTTTTACGTGTCGAATTCGCCGATTATCTAAATCAGACAAATTAATAGTGGAATTAGAGTATTGTCGATGTTCCGGTCTCAATGACGCCATCCGTTTCGCGATCGGACGTCATTTGAGCGGCGATGGGGGTTTAATTCCCTCATAATGCGTGTCGTCTCGATTTGGGCGCAAAACCTCATTCAAACAAATTGGCAGTGCATTCATAATATTGACGGCATTTTGGACCCAATGACGCAGTTTGTTTCATGATCGGACATCGTCCAAACATCGTCGAGGCCTGATCTTTATCGAAATGCATATTGTCGTATTTGAATCATCTCGGAATTTGTGCCACCACCTCGAACAATTCAAATTGATAAAAAAATATTTTCTTAATGTTGATGACATTCCGGACACAACGACGCCATATGTTTTGAAATTAGACATCATTTCGTCATCGACAAGGCTAATTTCCCTCGTAACGCATGCCTTTTCATCATATTTGGATCGTCTTTGAAATTTGCGACATCACATCAAACAATCCAATTTGATCAAATAAAATATAGACTCTTAATTCTGACGACGTTTCAGACGCAATGAAATCGTCCGTTTGTAGATCGGATGTCATTTCATCACCGACGAGGGTAATTTCCCTCGTAACGCGTGTCTTTGCATCATATTTGGATTGCCCTTTGAAATTTGCGACACCACATTAAACGATCCAATTTGATAAAATAAAATATAGATTCTTAATGCCGACGATGTTCCGGACACAACGACGCCATCCATTTTGCAATCAGACATCATTTTGTCATCGACGAGGCTAATTTCCCTCGTAACGCGTGCCTTAGCATCATATTTGGATCGCCTTTGAAATTTTCGACATCACATCAAACGATCTAATTTGATCAAATAAAATGTAGACTCTTAATGTCGATGACATTCCAGACGCAATGGCACTATCTATTTATCGATCGGACGTCGTCCAAGCGTCTTCGAAGCCTCGTTTCCGTCGTAATGCAGGCCTTTATATCATATTTACATCGCCTAGAAATTCACCACCATCTCAAATGATCCAAATTTATTAAACAAAATGAATATCTTGAATGTCGATGATGTTCCGGAGGCAATTGCGCTATCCGTTTGTTGATCAGACGTCGTTCGCGTATCGTCGAGGCCTCATTTTCGTCGTAACGCAGGCCTTAATATCACATTTGCATTGCCTAGAAATTGACCAACATCTTAGACGATCCAAATTTATCAAATAAAATATATTTTCTAAATGTCAACGACGTTCTAGACGCAATGACGCTGTCCTCTTGTCAATCAGACATCGTCCGAGCATCTTTGAGGCATTGTTTCCGTCGTAACGCAGGCCTTTATATCATATTTGCATCACCTAAAAATTCACCACCATCTCAGATGATCCAAATCTATCAAATAAAATATATTTTCTGAATGTCAACGACGTTCCAGACGCAATGGAGCTGTCCGTTTGTCGATAGGATGTCATCCGTGCGTCTTCAAGGCCTGATTTCTTTGAAATGCACGTTGTCTCGAAATTCATGTCACTCATTAGGATGATCCAAATTGAACAAGCAATGTTCTGAACACAAAGATGAAGTCCGTTTGTTGATTCGACATCCTTTGATCAGCCTCGCGCTTTAATTTCGGGTGTCAATCTTCTCTTTTGACCAATCTCATCTGATTCAATTGCGAGGGGCCTCGACCTAGTAGAATTCAATGTACTGATTGCAACGATACCATTTGTTTGGCATTTGGAGGTCATTTGACACCTTAAGTGACGTGTTTCATTAATGCACATATTGTTTTATTTACCAGTTTGAGTCCTTTCTCGCGTGGTCTGATGTATAGGGGTCAACAGCATTAAAGCCAGAATGGGCTATTTTACCAACCAGAAGTCTTGATGTGGCCAATCATCTATGCTGGTATACAGACGAAGTAGCAACACCTTCCTGTTTTCTCTTTAGAGAGAAATCTTCTAGTCTTATTCGCTGCTCTTGTTTCTTTCACATTTTTCTCTTTTTTTTTTGTTAAAACCCACTATGGGGCCTATGCGTTAATATCAAAAGAAAGATTACAAGGTCCTTAAAAGGAACTTCTAGCTTACTAATGCTCAGAAGAGCTACAATCAAAATTAAAATAAAACCTAAAAGCCGGTGGTTCCTTGATCAACTAGTTACAAAAAATCCTAATATTAACCTAGAGCTGCAAGAGGACAGCACCCAAAAGAGGATTCTCACAAGATAAAAGTTCAGCATGTAATTCCTGCAAAAAACAAAAGTCGAACCATCCAAAGCAAAATTGTCTTGAGTGTCTGAAGAGAGATCGTCAATCCGCATCCACCCAAGGAGCCTACAAAGAAAAAACTTACAAACCGAGAGAGTAAGAAAGCAGTTCAAATCAAACACAATATTATCCAAAATCCACTCCCAACATGAAATTTAATAGATGTTAAAAATAGTAATATTATGCCAACAATTAGCCTGCTGCCACCATATAGGATAGTATAATAGATTTAACCCCACGAGAAAATCCCCCAAAATTTCAAAAAATTGTAGTAGATCAAGATAGAAACCCCATGCCTCATTTAAACCATCCATCCAGGAAAATTCCCAAAGCCCAGAACAGATATCGCCAATATCCATCCAGGTTAAGAAAATAACCACCTGAGATTCAATAGACAAATGAAATAAACTAAACCCAACCAAGCAATCATTCCAGAATTTGGGAACCCACAACTGTGTCCAACCAGACAACTAATACACAACATCTTGAATAAGAAACGAAGCAGACACCCAAATCTCTCTGCCCAGGCTAAACATAAACATAAACATAAAAATAAGGATGAAACAGGTGAGTAAAGAGTGAACACTAAAACCAAACTTCTAGCCAGCCAGCCAGACAAGAGAAAAAGTCAAACAATCTGAATATAAGGTAGACCAGCTTTATCCAAATAAACCATACCTTTCAAATTTGGGTTTAAGTTCCCAATATCAAACTCTTCATAGTTATGAATAGAACACCCTTTTTTAGCTAACCAATCAACACAAATGTTAGCTTCCCGGTAAATATGAGAAATAAAAAAATTGATAGAAGTAAGAAATTGCTTAATTTGCCTAATTAAGTAAAAATTTTGAGGGTTACCAGTTATAACATCATTAATGATTTGAATAAGAAGCATAACATCCACCTCAATCCACACGTTAGTAATACCCATCTTTTTGCATATATCCAAGCCATAGTTTAAAGCCATGAGCTCAGCCGTAATGGCATTCGAGCAATGTAAAGGGGCAGCATACGCAGCCAGAACATGCCCATAATGGTCTTTAATAAGGCCACCATCACCCGCAGTATTAGCATCAATAGAACCTTCCGAATTAAGTTTCACATAAGGAGGCTTAGGTTTAATCCACTTAACAATTTTCTCAACAGAAATGACATTCCCATTGTTGACAGTAATACCAAAACAAGTAGTCAAATACTTGCAATGTTTAAAATTATGAACAGTAATAATGTTATAAGAAAAAGCTTGCAGAATTTTATATTTAATATTAGAAATAATCTGGGAAGCCTCCATCTTAATGGCATTGTGCTTAGCATCATTTCTAGCCTTCCAAATAGGAATAAAATTAAAGATATGGCCTTTAGAAACATTAGCCCAATGCTCAATAATAGAAGTAACATTATTATGATGAAAGTTAAAACTTTTTTATGGCAAGATTACTCAAATGAGACCAGACTTCTTGGGCAATACCACCATTCACAAAAAGATGATCAATACTCTCTACATTGGAGCAACATAAGCATTTAGAAGCAATATAGAAACGTTTTTTGTAGCATAACGTCAACCGGAAGGTAACCTTTAATACATCTCCAAATAAGAATAGAATACGAGAGAGGAAAATTTTTGTGCCAAAAAGCCGAATATAAAATCTATTTTTCCTTTTTGATTCTAAAATTTTCCCAAATATCTTTCAACTGAAACTTACCAGACGAAGAAAGAGTAAAAAACATTTTATCTTTACAGTGAACCTGTAAAAGAATTTTTAATATAGTTTCAACAATATCAGAAGGAAGCATTTCCCTAAGCTTAAAGACATTCCAACATTTATCATTAATGAAGCTAGAAACTTTAATATTTTGGCAGTAGAGTGAGTATTAAGTAAGGAATCAATAGAAGAATAGCCTAACCAGTTATCTTGCCAAAAATAAATGTCACATTTGTCCAAAACCTATTGAATAAATTGTTCGGCTTCCCATTTTATATTGCAAAGTCTTTCCAAACTATAGAATCAGCATTTTTGTAAAAGCATAAAGTCGGATGCATGTTATTGCAATACTTAACATTCATGTAACGAGCCCATAAACTAACATTATTTCTAAAAGAGAACCACAATTTATGGGAAAAAGCTTTGGCAGTATCTTTTAAAGTTTTGCAACCAAGACCCCCTTCATTCAAAACACCACAAAGCTTATCCCAAGATGACCAACGCAATCCATTGCTATTGAACTTAGAGCCCCAAAAAAATTTGTTTATTATTCTCTCTAATTTAGAGCAAGTAAAGTATGAAAAAGATAAATCAGAATTGAGTTTAAAACATATTTAATAAGAACTAATCTACCACCATAGGACAAAAAATTAGAAGACCAATTAGACAACTTTTTCTGAAATTTTGTAAAAATATCCTCAAGCTGAAATTTTCTTTTTTTTCCTTTGTAGATGGGAGTCCCCAAATAAGTTATGGGAAGGTTCTTAGACTGAAAACCACAAACTCTTTGAATAGCATTAATTCTGTTCTGGTTAATAAAATCACCGACAATAAAAGTACTTTTTATCTTTATTAATAGACAGGCCACTTTGATGATTAAAACTGATACGAAAATTGACTAACTCTTTAATATCATTAATAGAACCGTTAGAGAACAAGATAAAATCGTCAGCAAAACTAAGATGCGAAATAGGAAAACCTCTGATGGTACAAAAATTAAGGTTCGATTTTCTCACATTTAAGTTGTCCAACCCCCTAGAAAGATATTCCATAGCAATAATGAAGAGAGTAGGAGAAATTGTATCACCTTGTCTTAAGCCTTTGGAAGATTTGAAGAAACCATGATTTCTACCATTAATGATAACATAGAAAAAATAATTTTCAATACTATTTTTAATAAGCAAAATGAAATTGTCATTACAACCAAATAAAGAAAGAACATCATAAAGAAAATTCCAATTGAGATTGTCATATGCTTTAGAAATGTCAAGTTTAGAAATAACATTACCCCCTTTAACCTTAACATTAGTATCATGGGTAATTTCTTGAGCTAATATGACATTATCAAAAATACCTCTACCCTTAACAAAGCCCGTCTGATTTAAAGAAATAATTTTGTGGAGAATGTTAATTAACCTATTAGCAATAATCTTAGAATTAAGCTTATTAAGAAAAGTGCAAAGGCTAATCGGTCTAAAATCATTCCAATTTATAGGGTTATCTTTTTTCGGAATTAGGACAATATTAGTAGACAAAAAAAATTTAGGATAAGAGTTACCCTTAAATAAATCCTTCACAGCTTCGATAACTTCCGCTTTAATAATGTCCCAATTATGCTGAAAGAAATTGGTGGTGAACCCATCAGGGCCAGCAACCGCATCACCATTCAGATCATTAACCACATTGAAAATCTCTTCATCAGAAGGAATTTGACAAAGTAAGTTGTTTTCGAAATCATTAATAATTTTAGGAATGGTATTAGGATTGCTAATAGGAGCACAAAAACATTGACTATTAAAAATATTCATGAAATGCTCAACACCAGAATTACAAATACCATCATCAGACTCAATAGAAGTACCATCATCATCCACAATTTTATGGATATGACTCTTAGTTCTCTTTTATTAGCTAACATATGATAAAATTTAGTATTCATATCTCCTTCCATAACAAATTTAGCATTAGACTTTTGTTTCCAAAAGGATTCTTCCTGCAATTGCAATTGGAAAAGGTTTTCCTTGGCTTTATTAAGACAAGAGAGGTTATCAGAATCTGGGTTATTCAAGTAGATGTTATCAAGATCAGTAATTTTCATCTCAGCATCTTTAATATTAGAGAAAATATTTTTAAAAATATTTTTGTTCCACCATCTCAAGCATTTCTTAATATTATGCTTCTCTTTTAATGGCTAACATCTACAACATAAAGCATTGTAGGTCTCTTCACCACATCTTCAAGAAATTTCCCTTAAGTTTGAAGGGGTCTTTTCTATCACACAACAAGCCTGATACATTTATCCACTTGAACCATCCATCAGGAATTCTGCTAATGATATATCCATATATTACATCATCACTATTAACAATATACTTAAGG
The DNA here is from genome assembly GCF_001605985.2 of Dendrobium catenatum. NCBI lineage: Eukaryota > Viridiplantae > Streptophyta > Magnoliopsida > Asparagales > Orchidaceae > Dendrobium > Dendrobium catenatum. The sequence goes on from NW_021319083.1 coordinate 27,947,831, forward strand.
TATCTAAATCATGTACTCTTATTAGTGATTTGTTCACTCAAAGTCACTATCCCTCCCATTAGAATCTTAAGATTGACCTCTATAATTCAAATTTAAATTCAACTCCCTCTTTAGTCTTATAAATAAAGAAGTAATCATAAAAAAAATCATCATCAATATTGATACCTTGTGGCGATGACGGATTTAGTGTTTGGATGAAGATTCGTGCAAAAGGAAGATGGATACATTTGCAAAGTCCAAGCTCCCTTTTATCAAATTTGACTACTAAAGCAAAATAGTGAGAGTTGTAAGTTAGGATGCGACATTTTGGATGAAGAAGCATGCAGAAGAAAGAAAGAAGGATACCTTCTGAATGGGAAATAACAGATGAAGAAGAACAAAGAGGAAATGTGACTTCGTATGCAACAGGAAGGATCATCATCGAATGAGGCAATGCATAGGGAACATCATCGAAGGAGCCGAGCAAAGGGTGCGAAGAAGAATGGTCAGAAGGAAGATGGTGGCTGCGAAGAAGAATATCGAGAAGGTTGTCATTAAACGAGGTGATGCATGGAGAACAAACGTCACCGAAGGAGTTGAGTGACGGGTGCGAAGGAGTTGAGTGACGGGTGCGAAGAAGAACGATCAGAAGGAAGATGATAGCGGTTAAGAAGAATGGAGAGGAAGTCGTCATCGAACGAGGTGATGCAGAGAGTATGAAAGTCGCGTAAGGAGCTGAGTGAAGTACTGGTGGTCCAGAACAAAACTAACAAATAGAAAAATGCCCAGTCAATCGGTTTAGATAATGTTATTTGCATCAGATTTGTGGTGGTAATTCCGCCAAAATTTTTTCACAACTCCATTGAAAAAAATAAAAAAAATAAAAATAATGAATACTTCCATTGCAAATTTGTTGTAAGTTTCGAGAAAAAAATATCTGTTGTGAAGGCCGCCGCAAATTGACGACTCTCTTATAGCGGGGGAAGACAAACGATCACAAGAACATAAGCTAGAAAGCTGGAGGCCTTGGTTGTGTGGGACGAAGTCACGTTGGTCACATGTGTGGGTGCGGATGTGCCGTAAGTGCGCTTGGGCGGGCTGGACGCAGGTGTAAGTCAAGCCACTAAGGGAAATATGCGGTTCACAGGACTCTCGTGAGCAGATGTGCATGATGATCTTACATACATGCGTGTAGGCACGGGGTTCAGAGCGGAGGCTAGAGTTGGGCTATGAGGTTGGTCTAGGTGTAGTTCACGCATGATCCGATGTGGACATTCAAGCCCTAAAATGCAAGCGAATGCAGGAGATCAAGTTGAGGATCTTGGTTATGCATATCGATAGGTTATTCGTGAACATGAGTTTGGGAAGCAAAGAGTCTGCTATAGGTGGGAGCAGGATCATTGAATTGGTGTGTCGGAGAAGCGGAGACAAAAACAAGATAAAGAACATCACAAAGACAAGCTGGTCGTGGAATCGGGATCTAACGGGTGGCTTGTGTGAAGTTGCGGGTTGGAGCACAAGGGACGGGCCTGTGGATCATGGGAGGAACAACAATAGGTAGCGTGTGTTAGTTAGAACACGTAGGATCGCAAGCATAAGCTGTGGATTAGAATACACAGTTGAGGTCAAGTGCAAGCTGGATTTGACTCGATTCGATAAGTTTGCTCGTGGAGTTAGTGTAGGGAGTAAGAAGGTGCAAATTCTTGTGAACATGTGGTTCTTTTATATTTATTGTAAAATTTGGATCAATATGAAGATTATTATGAATTGATCCAATTTTAGAATATTTTGTTCCAGCATGACATCACACTAGTTTTTAAGCACATATATATATAGACATTGCAGGTTGCTATAATAATGACCCTATAAGACCATTGAATAAAGGATTCCTATAGCTCCTCTCTCCCTCGCTTCTCTCCCCCTCTTTCTCTTCCAAAAAGCACAAGGTGCTTCTTCTTCCTCACTCAAGAATTTATAACAAAGAACTATAGTAAATGAAATTTATACATTATGAACATTGTAGCCAGCACATGAAATCTAGGAGATTATGAAGATCATTACTTCCAGCGTGCAAAAATGCTTATCTGTAGCCCCTTCTTATTAGGCTGTCCTATGATATTCTCAATTTTTAAAATTCAAAAAGTTAGCATGCCTCTCTGCGCTCTGACAAGTAATAGATTAATGGACTATCCAATTGATTGCCAAGTTTTTTAATGGGTTATTACTTGGTTAACAAATTTTTATATGGCACATTACATCTAAGCTATGCTTCCATTGGAATCCAAAGTTTCGATATCCTTAATTTTTACTCAATAATCTGTCCTCTGAACTCGGTTAGGATTTTTTTTTTCATAGAATAACTGGTAGGATATCATATCATTCAAAACTAAACTTAAGAGCAGGTTTGGTTCTCTTACTTGCTACTGAAGAAAAGAATTAGAATCCTTCCTGATTTTATTGGTTTAGAAGCATCTGAAGCCTTATGGAACATATTCTTAACGTTGTTCTCCTCACATCTTTTGACATGTTTGGTGGGGGCTGCAAATTCTGTCATTTCACCATTGAAAATGGTTAATTAATTACACACATTCCATCCAACTCTCATAAGGAAATCTAAGTTTTTTTAATTAAAATTTGAAGGCATGTAGAAACTATTCCTTGATAAATATAGAGTAAATTTTAACTGTAAAGGACTAAAGCCATTTCTGATTTTTCTTTTCATCTCAGGATTTATGTATTTTTAAGTATGAATGTCTACAAATCTCGTTGTATTGTGAGGACATTATTCTAAAACTTTAGATATTTTGTTTAAAAAAGGTGCTCACAAATCATTTGTTGTTTTGAAACTTTCTCAAATCCAAAACAAAATTTTAAGAAATAAAGTATCAGATAGACACTTAAAATAAAATTATGCAAGTACATTATGATAAATTTTATATATTTTTGTTAGAGAATATGATTAGTTTTATATCATCAAAAAGGGAGATTACATAGTCCTTAAAAAGAATCAACAGCTCTCTACTAATCAAAGAGCTACAATAGGGTCCATGATTCCTCATATAGAATTACAAAAATAAAACAATAAATTTTCAAAGGAATCAGCTCAAGATAGAAAACGATCAACAATAGACAGCCACAACATGAAGCATAATCCTCCTGAAAATGACATAGAAATCAAAATAACCAATGTCCTAAACCAACAAATCGAAGAGGGCCACAAACTTGCCATGAGCATAGACAACACGACAAGATAATCAAAGAAAAATCCTTCCAGCTATCAAGCGCACTAGAATATGGAGAATTAGATCTAAATGGTGCTAGCATGAAACCTCAAACATCCAGAAAAGAGATAAGTAGAGTTCTTTTAAATTCTCTGAGAGGACAAAATGTGTTTTCCATTTTAGTTAAGTATCTTTTTGATTTTATGTTTTTTGATCTTGTAGGTTCTATATTCTATTTTTTTATTCTGACAAATAACATATTTTTTATTTTTTATAAATGATGAGTATTAAAATACAAATGTTAATAAATTTACACGTGAGTTCGAATTTGCAAAAAAGAAAAAAAAAAAAAATCAACCACTTGATCATATTTCTAAATATGTTTTGAAAGTTAGACTTAATTTTGATATCAAAGAGAGTCACCTTAGATGATTTGGTTACTAAAATGATAACCTTATGATCCAGTTAGAAGAGTAGATGTATTAGATTCGGCTTATGTTAAGAATGATAAAGATAAAACTGAAAGACTTGGTTATAAAATATGAGAAATGACATCTTTTTATTAGATTTAAATAAGATATTTGACTCTTAAAATGATACAATGGAGAACAAGGATTTATGTAGCCAATTCCACATAGTGGGATAAGGACTTGATGTTATTTTTGTTGTTGTTGTTGTTGTTATAGAAGATAAAAAAGTTTTCAAGATAGTTATTTATATTATACATAATCTTAATGGAGATGCCACCTATATGGATAATAGTGATGTTTTTGAATTTATATTAGGCAAAGTGAGAAATAAAAGCATAGTCTCTTCCATCAAAATATATCTTATTCAAATCTCCTTTAACTTCTCTAGTTCTATAAATTTTTCCTATTCCAACAATATATACTAATAAAGTGATACAAAATTTTTCCCCCTCCAAAGAAGACTAAACTCCTTCCCTTCCTTTCCTCTCTCACTCTCTAGCTTGTAATATCCGACCCTAAACTAAGATATTTTAATGATGTTCATACTTCTGCTATGTTTTATTCAAATATTTGATATTCATCTATTTCTTTTTAATATTTTTGGTCACACCTTATATTTTTCTGATGTTAGAGGTTGCTCTTTTTATCTCTTTGATATTTTTTGGTGCAATGTCCTTCCATCTTTTGTAGGTTTAGAGGCATCTGATGCCTTATGGGATGTGTTCTTTACATTATTCTCCTCGCATCTTTTGACATGTTTGGTGGGGGCAGTGAATTATGCCATTTTAACATTGAAAAAAGTTAAACTCTAATGAGGAAATTTTAGTTTGTTTTTTTAATCCTAATAGAATATAGAAGAGTTTTCGGGATAGTGGGGATGTTCTCTGCCATCAAAATATATCATATCTTATCTCTTAGCCTTGTCTAGTTCTAAAACTTTCCTATTCCAATAATATATATTAGTAAAGTAATACTAATTCTTTTCCCCTCTATAAAAATGGGGCTCTTTGCTGCCTTCAGTTACAGGTAAACAAAGCTCGCCAATTGCTTCCAAAGAAGACTAAACTCCTTCCTCCGCCCTTTCCTCTCTCGCTCTCTAGCTTGTAATATCCAACCCATAACTAAGATGTTTAATGGTGTTCGTACTTCTGCTATGTTTTATTTTCATATTTGTGATTCATCTATTTCTTTTGTTTGTTTGCAGTTGTAATAAATTTCTCTACTAAGTGAACGCTATGAGTAGCTCTCAGAATGAAGTCCATGATGATCTAGTAATTGTGGGAAAAGAGTGGAAAGGTAAGCTTTATTGCTGTGGTTTCTATGCTCTTTTTGTCACAACATTTATAACAGGAAGACGCTGCTCATAAAAGTTCAGATCTTCAGCTTCTTTTGGGAGGTCTTTTAATTGCTTTTTAAAGTTATTTTTAGTTAAAAAATTAAAATTTTTATACTAAAAAATAATTTTAAGAAGCAGTAAAAAAATCGTCCCAAACGAAATCTTCATTTCTGAGTGAATATTGATGCTATATCTGCTTGTATATTGTTCAGTTGCTTTAAGAAATATGGGAAATGAAGCCTTTAACACTATGGACGAGTACTTTCAGTGGAAAAAACTACTGCGAGAAGAGGCTAAAGCTACAGTGCCCAGCAAACCCCCTTATTTGGTCCCGTGCAAGGACCTAGAAGAAGGTTCGGTTTTGCCTAAAAAAGTGCAAATACCGAGTTTTTTGAAAAAATACCGAGTTTGCACTTTTTGACCTATTTTTGCCTAAAACCGAACCTTCCTCTACATCCAGTGAAAGGACCTAATAATTGCTCCCTCGCAAGAGACTGCCATGGATGAATATTTTGGCGTGAATGTCTGATAATTTAATTATGTTTGCTTAGTTCTTAATTTAATATAAATGTACAATAATTTAGCTGTATTGAAAGATCAAATATATGTGCTTAAAAATAATTTTATTTTAATGTAAAGTATATTAGAATATCCTTATATAATTTATTCTGGAAATTAATATTCTCAACATATTATTATTTGTGTATCATCTTATATTAAAAAGTAGTACAATATGCATAAAAATATTGAGGAATATTACATATATTACATCTTCGGTAGTAATTAGTAGGGATTATTGGCTTCTTACGTTTATTTTTATGTTGATTATAGCTCTTTGAGTATTAGAGAGTATTTAATCCATTTAATGACTTATAATCCTTTTTTTTAATGAATTAACACTGGCATCGGACCCACACTTACTTTGCCCCATTGAAGAGGCGAGGCCGCAGTTCTTCCTTGCCACACTATGCCACACTATGCTTGTATATGGATTCAGCTGATTTGGTTAACATCAGAAATGAAGCCGTTAAAATTATATATGGAGGAGTTGTTTGATCAAAGGAAAAAATTATAACGAGAAGGGAACTAGCAAAAAATATCTAATTTTTCTTTGTGTTTGGATAGTTAATGCCTAACTAATAAACACCAGAACAGCATGAAACTCATTAGAGGATACCTTATCCAAACATTATTAATGCTTAAAGTATAACAAATTAAGATTGATACCTTAATTAAGAGCATGAAGCTCAGCCATAAAAACCACTTAACCCTCAAAATCCCTGATTAGCCTACCATAACAAGCAATAGACCCATCAAAAGACCCGTCAGTAATTAACTTAAACCAACCACGAATAGGTTTCCTCCATCTAATAATCCACTTTTTATCAGCCTTAGAAGAAGGCTAATCAAAGATACCAAAGCCAGGAATCAAACAATTATAACCTTTAAAACAACCAAAACTGATTAAATTAGCAGTATAGAAATATAGAATTGCAGGATTTTATCCTTGATATTAACAATGATATATGCGCATAGCATTCATGTTGATATGTTTGGACTCATTCCTACTTCTCTGAAGATACCAGATGATAGTAATAGGTAGAACAATTCTAATACGGCCTTTGATTGGAACAAATCAAGCTTGGAGAACAAAAAAAATATTGTTGTAATTATGACAAAAGCTATTTTTAAAAGATCATCAAAATATAACCAAACTTTAACCGCAATGGGACCATTAACAAGAACATGATTATGGGTTTCCATATGATAACAACACTGACAATTAGAAATAATATAGAAAGCTCTACCCATTAGAATATTATTAATAGGAATATAATTATGTAAAATTCTGCACAGATAGAATAAGAAGCCATATGAACTTTATGCCAAATAGTATAGAAGAGAGGAGATTTAATTTGGCTTTCTCTAATATCATGCCGAACCTCTTTAAAAACAAATTTATCATCATTAGAATTAGTAAAAAGAATAAAGTAATCTTTCTACCGATGTAAAGGAATCTTAAGAATTTGATTAAGAAAAGTATCTGGCACAACATTCTTTAACATATCAACACATTCTACATACCATCCCTGATAAAGTTTTTGACTTTGATAGAAGAAACAGAGCGGGTATTTAAAAGACTATCAATAGAAAATTTGTCCATCCACTGATCTTGTCAAAAAAAAAAAAAAAAAAAAAAAAAAAAAAAAAAAAAAAAAAAAAAAAACAATACTAGAACCAACCCCCATTGGATGAAATTTTTTGCCTCCCATTTAATACCACAAAGCCTTTTCCAAATAGAAGAATTCCGTTTTTTTAAAAGAACACATTAAAGGATTCTTGACACCATAGTACTTTTCATAGATCTCAAAGAATCCAAAATTTGTAAGAGAAGGCCTTAGCCATATCAATTAAGTTTTTACAACCTAAGCCACCTTCCGATCCTCCCACACACCCCAACATTTCTTCTAGGAAGCCCAAAGGATGGTAGACCTACCATTCTTAGGATTTAAGTCTTTCCATTCTACTTCAAACATTTAAAGTAGGATTTATACCTTTAAGGTATGAAATAAATAAATAGGTACGTAGAGCATAAAGGATACTGTTAATTAAGACTAATCTATCACCAAAAGAAAGAAAATTGAAAACTCAAGTGGATAACTTGTTTTGAATAGCCAAGAAAATGTCATCAAATAAATAAGACCTTTTTCCTTTAAAAAGTGGGGTCCCAAACTATTTAAGATGCAGGGTCTTATGAGAAAGCCCAAACTTATCATGAATGATGTTAATCCTCTCATGAGTAATAGACTTGACAATGATAAAACAACTTTTAGCATTATTAATCTGTAAACTAATAAACTAGTGGAATTGATTAAGAAACTTAAAGTGGATGTTGAGCATTTTAAGAGATCCATTAGTAAAGATAATATAATCATAAAAAAAACTCTTGTGAGAAATAGGGAAACCTCCAAGAGTACGAAATTGTAAATTAGGATGCTTCATATTAAGATCCTCCAAACCCTAGAAATATATTCCATAACAATAATAAAGAGGGCAAGGGAAAGAGGTTCTGTCATGTCTAATACCCTGAGAGGATTTAAAAAAGCCATGACTCGTGCCATTAACAATAACAGGAAAAAATAATTATCAATACTATTTCTGACCAGCTTAATGAAAACATCATTGAAACCAAATAAAGAAAGAATCTTACAGAGGAAATCTGAATTTAATTTTTCATAAGCTTTAGTGATATCAATTTTAATAGTCATATTCCAAACAATAATAGATTTGTCAATATCATGAATAATCTAGTGGGCAACAAAGAAGTTATCAAAAAAGGAGCGACCTTTAACAAATCTCATTTGCCTTAGAGAGAGAATTCTTGGTAAAAGGAGCACCAATCTCCACATTATAAGCTTAGAAATTAACTTGTTAACAAAATAGCAAAGGCTAATAGGTCTGAAATCATCCCAGAAATTAATGGCTCTTTCTTGGGAATGAAGGCAATGGAAGTTGTAGTGAAAGATTTAGGATAAGGGTTTCCAATAAAGAAATCCTTCACAGCTCTCACCAAATCACCTTTAATAATAGCCCACAGCTTTTTAAAAAAATTAGTGGTGAAGCTATATGGGCTAGCCATAGAATTAGAATTCATACTTTTAATAGTATCCCAAATTTCCGCTTTTACAAGGGCATGGATCAGAAATAAATTATCTACATCATCACTAATCTAGAAATGAATAAAAGATTGATCGACCTCCAAATCAGGAATAAACACATTATTGAAAATATTTTGAAAATAATCAACACCATATGCATGAATTAGATCAACCGACTCAATAACAGAGCCATTAAGATGGTAAATCTTATAAATATAATTAGCATCTTTTTTAGGATTAACAATATTATAAAAGAAATTTGGTATTCATATCACCTTCAACCAAGAATTTAGAAGTAGCATGTAGTCTCAAATAAATATTTTTCTTCTCTTGGAGTTTAAAAAGAACAATTTTAGTTTCTTTCAACAAAGAAAAAGGTTCTCAACAGAAGAATTAACTATATAGGTTTTGTCTGAAGAAGCAACATTACTCTCAACCTCTAAGATATTAGAGAAATGTTCTTAAAAACATATTTATTTTACCACCTCAATTTTTATTTTAATTTTTTAAGTTTATACCACAATCTAAGCATACCAGCAATATTATCGTTAAGAAATGAGGGGGCATGCCAATTACTTCCAAGGCATGAAAAAAGGAATCATCAAGAAGCCTCATATTTTGTAATCTAAAAGTAAGCTTAGTAGAAGTATTTTGGAAATTGATACTCAGAAGAAAAGGGTAGTGATCAAACAAAGTTCTGCTCAAATAATGCTCAGCATGAGACCTGAGATATTTGGAAATCAAAGAATCATTAAAAAATATCAGATCGAGTCTTTGCCACATGAAAGATCTATTCCAAGCTAAAGCAATTCCAGAAAAATCAGTATCAAGTAAATAACAATTCAAAATCATATTATTAAAGTCTTCTATAGCAAAGGAGTTAGGTATATTACCCCAAATCCTTTCAGACACATTGGAAATTGTATTAAAATCCCCACCAACCAACCAAGGATTATCAATAATAGGAGAGAAATCACATAATTGCTTCCAACGAGTTTTCCTATCCAACCTCGAGTAAGAAGAATAGACAAAAGAGGCACAACAAAAAAATTTCTGACAATCAATTTTGGTATGTACAATTTGAAGAAAATCAAAGATAATATCCATTTTAACAGGTAATTTCCAAAAATTCAAATTTTATTTGAACATTTAGCACAAGCCATATTAAAACCAAGCATATTCTCAGTCAAAATTAAATTAGTCAAAGTATTAAGAGGTTCAAGTAAAACTAAAATATAAATATTATAAATCCTACATAAATTCCTCACTCTGTCCCAAGAGACAGAGCCATACACACCCTTCATATTCCAAATCAAGGTCTTAACCATTAACAATGCTTGAGGGATTTACAGCCCTGGTGACCATAAGAGTAGATGCTAGAAGGGCCTTGATATTTTTACATTTTTTAACCTTAGTAAACCATCATCAAATTTATCCTTATACTCCTTAGATCCAAGTGATTACATGAAACTATTGATAACACTTTCTTGAACCTTACTAACATTAGGAACAAAGAAACTTGATGATCCTGAACACACACCCCATTGCGTTATTATGAGAAGGAATGAATTCCATGTCATCACCTACAGGCAAAGCACCAGAAAATCGAGGGATCTGATGATCTTGAACACCCACCCCATTATCATCCTCCTCCCCAATCGGATTCCCTGCACCACCTTTAGCAGTATTAGGTTGTTTTTTCATATAGGGTGAAGCACAAAACATTCATTCATCAAATGACCATAAATCTTACAATGGTTGCAAAAATCAGGTATATTATCAAATTCCACTTTCTGTAAATAACCTAATGATTTTGACCCAAGCCAGATCTCTCTAGGATGCTTTTTGGTAATATCCATTTCACTAAGATCCTTGCTACCAAAGTGCCTTGATTTAGAAGTGGTTGCTTGATCAGTTTGCATTGGTCTACAAAAAATAAAACCTAAAGCATGAAGCACAAGCAGGTCAAAAATAACGAATACAAGGATTCAGGAAAGTAAGGCAAATCAGAATTATGGGAGACTCCTCTTTAATATAAAAACTAGGGTCCATTTCAACAACTTCATTTGAAAATTATTGATATAGTAAGTTCTTCTCGCAAAAATATGACTATAATCCAAACCATTTGAAAGTTGAATCACAACATTCCGAGCATCAACTAAACCAGCCGAAAACCCCTCATATAATTTCATATTTCCAAAAATAAATAAATATAGTCAAGATTAGGTCTAGGAATAGAAAACTTACCAACCAAGGTAAACTAAAAAGGGGACACTAAGTTCATAACATCCTCATCAGAAATCAAAATCATCATGTCACCCTTAACATACAACATTTTAAATGACAAGCCAAGCTCTTAAAAGAAGACATACCAGTAACAACATCTTTAAAGGATCGAGAGGTAGAAGGATTTTCACTAGCATTTAGAGCAAAGAAACCATATTTTGAAGCCATCAAACCACTCGAAGGAACCCCTCAAGGGTTAGATACAGAGGTGGTCGGAGGAGTCGTCATGATAACCGCAAAAATACTAAATCTAAAGTCAGAAGGCCCTTGGAAAAAGATCGAGAAACTCAGGCAAAATGAACCTACAAAAAATCCTAACAAAAATTAAACACAAAACAACCACCAGGGGAAACCAAGATTACTAGAGCACAGTAGGAGGATGAGAGAGAATATGAGATTTTTTATATTATTGTTATTCACTTTGTCTATTTGTTCATTACAGTGTTTCTATTTGTCCACATTGCTTTTTCAAATGTGGCTAAAAAGTAAACATCTTGATCCACTATGATATGAGGAAGCCATGGAGCCTCACTATGCCATGAAAATAAATTTTAACAATATTAGTCGTGAAAATATTTATCATAATTTTATCGGTATAACCCAGATACGAAACAATAACATCATGTCGGATTATAATAGGGTAGAATTCCAATAACGTAATTGGAGAGAATTTTAAAATTTCAATTTGTACTGATTGCATAGCAACTAATTTAGTTTAGATAAATACGAAAAATACTCACTATCAAATATCTTTTCCCATTTATATCCAAAATTTATATAACCTAAATAATCATTTGCAAACAATACATGATGCGGAAGAATATAGTACAGAACAAAAAAGTCATGATTGGCAAAATCTTTTAATAAAATATACCTACAGATAGATCAGAACATGCAACCTCTCTCTAATCAAACCGTTCTTTTCCCTTACTCTATCCTAAAACATATGCAAAATAGCAGATATGAGCAAACCATGGCTCAATAGGCTAAACAAAGCCTTCTTAATTTTTAAATAAATAGAATAACAAAAGCTAATCATAGCTGAATAGAAGGGCAAAGCAAGCTATTTGTACAAAACCTTCAATAAAATAGTAACAAAGCAGAACCATAACATATTACTCAAAGCAATGTCAGAATATACAGTGTCTCAGAAAAAACCTACCATATTAGAACACCGAATGGATAACAAAATAAAAATAATAAACTCAACATACTATATCACATATAATAGGAATTAAATACATCATATCAGCTATTGATAACATATCACATTCATTCCCAACAAATCATTTCATAAAATATAAATTAAATTCTTAACATTTGAAATTGCTTCAATCTTTAAACGTTTGTTGGTTTTCTTCTAATTACATAAATGTCTTGTTTTTCTTCCTAGCAAAGCAAAGTTTCATCATAATTAAGCAAAGGCTACACTGAAACTTCTGTAGCTTTTTTCCTTGAAGTTTCTTCTTCATATATAGGCCCACCACCCAATGCATCCTTTAATGGTATGGCCTCATTTTTCCAATCTTGTTGGGACTTACTAACACTTCTTATTGCTTTGTGTTTTTGGCGATGAAGATGCAAAATGAAAGCTCTTTCTTTCTAAAAGTCAATTTTGATGGCTAAAATTGCAAAATAAGAGTATAAATGAAAATTAGGCCCATCAACTTGTGTATTATTTATCCAAATATTTGTTTGATATTGGTTATTTTTCATCTTTTATAAATGAAAATTAAGCCGAGCATGAATTGAATATCTTTTATTTTATGCATTTTTTCAACTCAAATAAGTAATCCATCAATAAGGTTTCTCTAACCCTGAAATTGCTCACTTTCTAATTTACCATTAATAGACTACAGGAGTATATATAAGAGCATGCATGATTTATGGTTGATAAAAACAAATCAATTTGCTTTCTTGTTACTTTGCTTTTCTTCTATGTAGTCATTTTCTCATATATTTATTTTGTGCTTGTTTTTGAAGCCCACTTATCATTCAAGGTTGATCACAATAAATCGGATAGATATTTTAAGGTTCTAAAGGACTTCAGTTCTTGATCTGTTGGTTGCCAATCAATAGGTTTTGAGTTTGAAGCTTGTGTATATGATGTGCGTGTAAATTTTTCTTTAATTTGCCTAAATGTACCCGAGAAAATCTTCAGTTTGATAACGAAACAGTATGCCTAACAAATAACTCAAAAACTGAACGAGAGCTACACCAGCTCCAGAAAAAATGCCGGCCAAGAAGACGATCTCCAAACGGAGAATCAAATTTCAGAACAAGAGAACAGAGTTCTTGACTCGACGCCTGACCCGACTTCGTCTATTTGGCCTGGTGAATTGGCACAAATAGGCCCCTGCCACCATCATCTACAGTTTCGATTGAAGCAAACCTCCGCCTATTTGGCCCGGTGAAATCCACTCGCCGGCCTCCCGTCTCTGCACTTGACTCCGATCAAGGCAACCATACAGGCCCGTGCGAGCTCTGATTTTTTTTTTTGTTTCTTCAACGTACGAGCAAGCCACCGAACTCTGATTTTCTTGCATTCTATTCTTTCCACATGCCCGAGATTCCTGATTTGAAGCAGAAAATGAAGAAAAGGAGGCAGATATTCTATTGCATAATTACATTATTAACAAAGTATTGTTAATGATAATAATTATGATGAAGGGAATTTATTATACCGCTCATAAAATATTATCAAATGGCAATAGTTGTAAAATATTAATAATAACTAATAATTATTGATAATAATTATCGTTATTAAAGGAAAAAAAGGTTAGTGAGTATTAAATTGAACATTGAAGAAAGACTCGTGTAGATACAGTCCGCCGAAGTTCTCGGCCGTCAATCTGATCTGACCGAGTGGATAGCAAACATCTCATTTGTTTCTAATGTGCCTCAATGGTTAGTGAAGTTTTTTTTTTTTTTGTAATATTCACATAAAGCTACATATGCCACCCTTGCCTTGCATTCAAGTAAATAAAGCAATATGCCTTATACTTTTCTTCCTGCGACAAAAAAACAAAGAGAGGATATATGTTACGTTGCATTCAAGTATGATGGAAACTCTTTGATTTATGCTCCTGCACTACATAACAAGAAGCTATTTATAAAGGGATTTCGTTCACAGTCTGATGAGGGAAATAAAAATTTCCATCTCTTCAGTTGCTGCTGTTGCTCATTTGTTTAGTGATTTAAATTGGTGAGCAGCCTCTCCAACTCTTGCTTATAGAAGCTCAACTTTTTTTTATTAATGTCTAAGTGTGCTTATGAATTTGAGTTGCAATATTTTTATAGATTATTCAGTAAATGTAGGGGCCAAGTTAAAAGATATATTATAACTAGCAAATGTTGAAATTTTTTGTAAGATATTTTTATCAAAATTTTATCATTATGGAATTTAATATTGTTATTTTTGCTTTTATATGAGCGCTATGTATGACTAATGAATAAAATATTTTTTTGTACCCATCTTTAAGTAAATTCCTCAGCTTTGAAATCATTATCATATGATATTAGTGCTATAATAATCAGCTTCTAAGATATCTATTTTCAATTGTTATTAAATTTGATAAATATTCTCACTAATTAATAAAAATTAAGATGAGTTTGTTATATAATACCTAAGATAAATCAATATATATTTTTTAAATACCAATATTAATTTTATTCCAAAAAATTCTAAACAATTTAATGATGCACAATATTATTAGTTTATCATCAATTGATTTTTAACATTTTATTTTTTTTGTAAAGGATTAATGGAAATCCCACTAAAGTACAAACAATTGTGGAACAACTGGGACGTTCGTGTCTTGATTTTACTTAGCCTATCCATCCAAATTATTCTTATCTTCCTCGGCCGCCTGAGAAGAACTTCCACCTCGAGATGGATACGAATGGTCGTTTGGGTCAGCTACATCTTGGCTGATTGGGTTGCCAGCTTTGCCCTTGGCAACCTAAGTAGCAACATGGATGATTCCTCCTCCTCCAACGTCGTCATCGCTTTTTGGGCTCCCTTCCTAATCCTTCATCTTGGTGGCCCTGACACTATTACTGCTTACTCTATGGAAGATAATGAACTTTGGGCTCGCCATCTTCTCGGGCTTGGATACGAGCTCTTTATTGCCTTTTATGTTCTCTTCCGATCCCTTCCCGACACCCGCCTACTCATGCCCACCCTCTTGATATTCTTAGTCGGCATCATAAAATATGTAGAGCGTTCTTACTCACTATACAAAGCCAGTGTTGAAGGCATTCAGAGTTCCATCAACCCCCTATCACCAACAAAATTAGAAAGAACAAATGATTTGAATGCTTTGAGTCAAGATTTTTGGTTATACTATGCTGCTAAGCCTTCTTTTATTGATGTTGCTCCATACTCTGATAAGTATTTGATAATTAAAACAATTTTCATGAATATATCAGCAGAGGAGGTTTTGATGGTTATAAGAAAGGAGCTTAGTAATGCTTATGATGAGTTTTATACTAAGTCCATTGTAAATCACTCCATACTTGGGTATGTTCTCCGAGTTCTCTGTTCTACTTGCATTTTGCTGGCTTTCTCGCTCTTTATTTTAGAGCCAAAGAATGATTTTAATAAGCTTGATGTAGCCATCACCTACGTCCTTCTTGCAACCTCTATATGCCTCGACTTTATGGCTACTGTCATGCTTATGTTTTCTGACAGGATGATAGTTTATCTCCTTAATGTTAAGAAGCTAAGCAAATGGAGTGTATTACTTGCAAAATTTTTTGTTAGAATTAAAAAGGCATGTCCTAAGAGAAAGTATTGGTCGATAAAGTTGCCACAGTTGAATCTACTCAGTAATTGTCTCTCAATTTCTTCACCCAATAAAACTCTTCAACATAGGATGATGAGTTGGGTTGCAAAAAGGCTAAGATTTGTGCAAGAAATAAAGTTGAATATAACTCCCTTAATTGGGGAAAGTATTAAACTAGAAACATTCACCTTACATACAATACAGCCTGTGCAGGCAACACAAGATGTTCTAGAGTTGATTGTTTCCCATTTAAAAAGCCGCATTCATTTAGACTTATTTGATTTCAATGAACCAGCGGGCTCATCTTCACTTCGACAAGTAACAACCATCCGTAATTGGGCTGTAGAGCCATTTGTTCAGCTTTTTGAGAAGTTCTCCCTTGAAAAACAAGTTCTGATATGGCACATCACTACAGATCTTTGCTTTTATTGGAATTCAGAGTCTCAACATCTCTTGGAACCTCATCAAACTAAGATGGAAGTAGAAAAAAATAGATTGAAAGGAGTAAAGAGAACGAGCACCAAAATGGAAACTTGTAAGTACTTGTCCAACTATATGATGCATACAGTGATGATACGATCATATATGATGTCAAACATGGGAGGAGAGAGCCATATACTTGCTGGGAAGGTTATTAAAGATATGGTTGAGTTCATTCATAAGAGTTATGATGGTCATCATTTACAAATGCCAAATGAAATAGTTGAGGCGTGCATGAAGATGAAAGAGACACCAATAGAATTTGGCAACCTTATTACATCTTTGTTTGGTACAGCACGAGTGCTTGCTCATTTGATGTTAGTTATTAGTGAGGAAGAGAGATGGCAAGTCATAACCACAGCATGGGTAGAGCTTTTGCAGAAAGTAGCGATGAGTTCAAAGGGAAACATACATATGAAGCAGTTGAGTATAGGAGACGATCTCTTGACTTTTGTGTGGCTTCTCAACAAAAATATAAATGCAAATATTCTAGACGAACCAGTAGCTGCTATTTATGGTGTTTATGATAAAATATGGGATTTCCTCTCTGAGATCAAATCTCATTTGAACTTATAAGCAAATAACGCCTTTGATTGCAATAATGTTTTATTTATTCTAGTTTCTTAGTTCGTATTCTTTTTTTTTGTCTTCCTTTGTGTTTCTACTTCCCCCAAAATTTCATCACACATGCTTTTGGCATAATAACTTATTGTTGCTTAATTCATGTCTAGCTCATTGGTTTTACTTAAACCCTCCTTAGAAAGAAAGAATTTTCTTCTAACTAGCACAATATGATTGTGGTGGATCTCTTCAATGATCTTTTTTATTGTCATCAGGCATCAGGCAGCTTGTGATCATCTACTTGTTGGCTTCAATCTTGTTCTAATTTGCAGCATCTTCTCAAAAATTTATCCTGTTGTACGCATGTGTTCACTTGTATATCTCAAATACACGTAATACTTGAATTACTTATGATCTCACCATACAAGTATTATTTAGACTACCAAAACTATTTATGACACTCTCTCTCATCCTTTCCCTATTCCATGTCTTTGGGAATCCTTAAGAATCATTGGGTCTTCACCTCCTACCCGAGGAATCTTAGCCTGACGTAATTTAAACTTTTACTTGACTTAAATATAGTGAACATTTTGGTTTGAAAAGTTTGATCTAACTTTGTTAAAATAGTTTTGTAATCTTGAAATTTTTTTTGAGATAAATATAATTATCAATTCATTGCTTATCCTCAACTGCCAATACAATAATTGTTATGTATCTTCTTTCTACTTTTTCTAAATTGGTTAAACTGTAGTTATAATCATTACAAAATTCAACCTATCCCAATGTTAATCAAAGCCACTGTGAAATCCTTAAATAATGACATATATGATTAGATAATAATAATATTGAGGACATGCGACACAATAAATTTATCCTGATAAAAACTAGGTCAGATGCAGGTGTACTGATTATTATTATTATTATTAATTTCATGCAATAATTAGTATGGTATGATAGCATAGAAAACTATATTTAATGTAGAAGTTATTCCCGGATATGAGCAGGTTCTCTTACTTGCCACTAAAGAAAATAAATAAAATCCTTCCAGCTTTTGTAGGTTTAGAAGCATTTGATGCTTATTCTAGGACGAATATATTCTTTACATTCTTCTCCTCGAATCTTTGGAATTGTTTGGCGTCATAACCCAACTTGATCAGGCCATTTACTCAACATGTCTAATCGTGTTGAGCTGTAACAGACAAATTCCAAGATCTAGTTTTGTTATTTTTTCAAATTTTATCTTCCAAATTAAAATTTTAAAAAAACATTGAACATGGAGCTACTAATAATCTCTAGTGTTGAATATAAATTCATTCAAAGGATTTGTTTTTTTATTTATCATTAAAATTATATATATAATTATAGGGCATGACTATAAATAAAAGGTATGTAACATAGTAATAAAAACTAGTCATGATTGTGCAAAAAATTAAATGAATAAATGCCCAAAGATTCATATCATATTCTTGAAATTGTTATTCAACTGAATCATTCCCTTTCCCCAACTCATAAAATAGAAAGCAAAATCATAGCGCTCAACATACCAAAAATTTCTATCAAAATTTTCAAATATTTATTTTATTAAACAATTTTTTTAGAATATTCATATCCAATTTAATAAATTACTAGGCCGAGCAAATCATAATAGCATAATAGTTATCCAAATATTCAAATAATAATACCGAGAAATTAAATAAACTAAATTTCATAAGACCTTTATTTTAAAAATAGAATATAACAGATTTCCTTGGTCCTAGACATAATCTAAATATTCTGACCCTTTATAATTCCGAATAGAATTCTCCATCTTCCAAACATAATTTAAGTTTCTGTCCCCTTATGACTCGCAACTAATAAAATTTCAAAGATTTTCAAATTTCATGTCCTAAACAGAATCAAAAAAATTCTAGCCCTTATATCTCATATCAGACATTTTTATATCAAAACTCACATACTTCAATCAATATAACTCGTAATTCATTACAATTTAACAATTAAAGTGTAAAGATACTTAGTGCAAAATTTCCCACTTGTTATAATAGTAGGCAATAGAATATACTATTGAGCGAAAATTCATAATTTTAAAATATAATCAATTTATCATAGATTGTATAGAATAATATTTTAATACTTTAATCTTACTAGAACACTAATTTTCAGAGTCTAGATTATTTTCTATTCAATAAAAATAGTATAAATTTTAAAACACTTGTTGTATAATTTTTCAGAAAATATTCAAAATATTCAAAATTTCAATCTCTATAACAAATAAAAATTTACTTTGTGAAAGTTTAATCAGTGCAAAATTATCCTCATATTTTTGTAATAAAATATAAATTTAATCAAATAAATCATAAAATCTTCGTATTTTTCACTTCCTATAGGATATTTTTGTTGACCTAAAAAGACTTGGATAGAAAATATTAGAAATGATCTTTCTTTATTAGATTTAAACGAGAATTTGACTTTTAACATGGCACAATGGAGAAAAAGGATTCATGTAGCCGACCCCATATAGTGGGATAAATGCTTGATGATGTTGTT
Source organism: Dendrobium catenatum (assembly GCF_001605985.2). NCBI lineage: Eukaryota > Viridiplantae > Streptophyta > Magnoliopsida > Asparagales > Orchidaceae > Dendrobium > Dendrobium catenatum. The sequence goes on from NW_021319083.1 coordinate 27,967,154, forward strand.
GTTGTTGTATAAGAAATTTTTGTGATCCAACATAACCCAATATAAAACAGTCACTTCAGGTAGGATTATCATAGGACAAATTCCTTAAAACCTATTTGGAGAGAATTTTAGAGTTTTCAATTTTTACATATTATTTAGTCACTAATTCACTTCATATAATACGAAAAATACCAATCATCAAATATATATTTTTATTTATATCAACAATTTATATAATTAAAATAATTATTTAAAAATAGTACATGTTGAAAAATAATATAGTACAAAAACAAAAAAGTCATGACTGTCTAAATCTCTAAATAAAATATACCTACAAATAAATGAGAATATGCAATCTCTCCCTACTCAACCTTTTCTTTTCCCTTACCCATCCTAAAACATATGCAAAATAGTAGGCATGAGCAAACCATAGCTCATTAGGCAACACATAACCTTCTTAATTTTTTAATAAATAAAATAACAAAAGCTAAGCATAGCAAAATAGATGGACAATGCAAGCTATTTGTACGAAATCTTCAATAAAATAGTGATAAAATAGAACCATAACAGATTACTCAAAACAACGTCAGAATCTAAGTGTCTCAGAATATAGAAATTATCATGTGCGGACGTCTAAGTTCGGAGGCCAGTCAAAACTTACCACTTCATCCAATACATAGCTGTGTATTGATGATGTGGAGCATTCTGATTGGCCTCTGGACATCGTTCAACTTCCCTACGTAATAATTTCTCCTCAATCAAATAGGCCTAATAGTTAAGAATACAAAATAGATAACAAAATAAAAATAGTAAACACGATATACTATACCACATAAATATAACATAAATTAAATACATCATATCAGCTCTTGAGAACATATCACATGCATTCCCAACATTTTTTTTCATATAACAGAAATTGAATACCCAACATTTTAAATTGCTTCAATCTTGAAACTATTGTGAATTTTGATGGTGAAAAATACAAAACAAAATAAAGCAAAATGAAAGCTCTAACTAAAAGTGAATTTTGATGGTGAAAAATACAAAACAAAATAAAGCCTTACTATTTCCTAACAAGACTGACCTCTTGAACTATTTCCTATCATTGGAGGGTATCGAGCGGTGAGAAGAAGAAACTTCTAAACAGAAATAACTTAGCCCATAGCTAGTTTTTCAATTAATTAGGATAAAAAATTCCCATTGAGCGCCTTTCTCTTTGTGCCTGATAATTTGCAATATTATGTTATGGTCTTATTAATTAATGGCGAAGGCTTCTACAATTTGTTCTAAAAGGAAGGCTGTGGCACTACAATCTATGCTTTTTCTAAAGCATGTGAGACGATGATCACTTATTAAGTATGAACTCTATAACATCCTCATTTGATGGTGAATTCTTCTTTGATTCATGTCACATAACAAGTTGTGCCATTACCTCCATTATTCAATGAAGATGTCTCATTAAGCATAATCTCTTCATATATATACACAACACCGACAAAAAATAGTGAGAGGGAGTGAGAGATTTTGGTTAAGAAAAATAGCATATTAAATAATGGAAGTTTATTTGAATAAATTTTGGTGCTATATATATGCACACGGTAGATAAGGCATATAATGAAGAGAATTTATTGACATCATTTCTTCTCACTGGTATGGCATAGTATAAATATAAATTATAGCAATTTCATAACATACCAAGAGTTTCATAGAGAAAGATGGAAGAGCAGCAAATATAATTGGGAGATATTATTGATTGTTGAACGTTATGTGGGATGCACAAAGAGTGGATAGCATTCCCTTTTTTTTTTTTTTTAATCAAAATAAAATATATATTAATAGCAAAAGATACACCACAAGACCACAGCAGGGCCACATCAGGAGAATTACAATTAGGGAAACACAAAAAGCAACAAATTCAAACAATCTGAGAGAAAACAGACCAAATTAGAAGCAAAAGAACTCAGACCGGTACCTAGTTGCGAAGGAGGGGCCATCCAAGGAGGAACAAATAAAATGTCAGGGAACCAAGCCAACAAGCCACATTGAGCCACCAACGTTGCCAACCAAATACAGTCCATCCAAGGTGCATACAGTCAGGCTGCTTCATCATAATCAAAAATCATCTCCTGCGTCGACCTCTCCCCCAAAATTTTCCGCGAGTTCCAAC
>NW_021319083.1:27970484-28093580 GCF_001605985.2 Dendrobium catenatum
GCCGTCGCGAGCTGAGTCCCGCGAACAAGACGCCGGAGACGCACGGAGGCGAGCCGGCGCGAACGAAGCCCGTCGCGAGTCGTCGCGACCCCCCGAAGCCCAAGCCGTCGTCGCGACCCCCCGAAGCCCTAGCCCAAGCCGTCGATCGACGAAAAGAGTGGATAGCATCCTAATATGCAAGAAAACCTTCTTACTATTTTAATAAGAAATTGTTTTTTGTATGAAAATCATGTATTCTATTTTTTGGCAAGCAAAATTGACAACATTAGTATTAAATATGCATTAATGTATTTTCCTTAATATATATTTTATTAAAAAAAACTCAATAATAATTAATTAGACGATTTAAATGTTTTAGGATTTAATGCATAATTTAGGTTACATCAACCACATTAATTTCTAGTTAAATTTCATTAATGACATTCTTTGATGTAAATTAAAAAAAAAAGAATTTTATATTGATATAGATCTTAATCACAATTCAAAGATACAAAATTACAAAGACTTAGAGCATAAAAAAGTGTCATGCATGGCTTGTATCTTATATTCATGCTCCTCTTTCTATACATTGATCATAGTGTATGAATCTAAGATTATTTAGTATTTGCACAGAGCCCAATTAACTACTTTTATATTTTATCTTTTAATGGAAGTGTATTGTAGAGCTCAGCTACATTCAAATATTCTTGGCAAGTTGTGTATTATTTATCCAAATATTTTTTTTTCGCAATTGGTTATTTTTCATCTTTAATAAAAAGAAAATTAAGCCGAACAAGAGTTAATATCTTTTCATGATGCATTTTTTCAAGTAAAACATGTAATCCATCAATAGAATTTCTCTAAAACGTAAATTGCTCACTTTCTAATTTATCATTAAGAGACTACAAGAGTACAAGTGCATGTTTGAGTTCTAGTATATATATAGGGGTGTCAAAATGGCTTTTTGGATCAGGCTCGGGTCACACCCAATACTAACCCGCCTTCAATTGATCCTACCCGAACCTGACCCACCCGATTAGACAAATGAGTTAGAAGTTCATACCCAGACCCAATCCGTCAGGTTACTGGGTTGACCCGACCGACCCGACCAACAAATGTCACGTGTGGGCGGATGCGAGAATGTGGGCATGGGAGGAATCGCATGAGTGTCAAGTGCATGCCAAGTGTGGGAGCGTCCAGTGCGACTGCAAGCGAGGGCGGGACCGCTCAAGGGCGTTATTGCGAGTGGGTGAGGCCGTGTCATCGTGAGTGCGAGAGCATTGTGAGCGCCACGTGCAGGACTTCCGAGGGCGAGCCACTTGTGTAGGTTTTGTGAGTGCATGTGTGCCACTTGTGCGGGGGCTAGTTAGGCGACGAGCGAGGTCGGGGATGAGTTAGCAGGTTAATCCGACTCTACCCGATTTTTCAAACCGGTAAAAAATTGGAATTTGAACCCAACCCATTTGTTGAACTGGTCGACCTAAACCCAAATTTTTTGGGTCGAATTTGAGTTGGATTATCAAACGCAAATCAATTGGCTATCTTATTACTTTAATCTCACTTGCTTTTCCTTTAGGTAATCATTTTCTCATATACTTTTTTGTGGTTTTTTTTTAAACCTGCTTTTATTAAGGATTGAAGTAAGCTCTTTTGCCAAAGGATTTCAGTTAATATGTTTCTGTGGTTTGTGAAGTTATTTTGTAATATTCATATAAAGTTGCATATGCCAACCTTGCCTTGCAGTCAAAGTAAAGAAGGCAATATGCTTTATACTTTTCTTCCTATGAGAAAAAAAGAGAGGATGTATATTACCTTGTATTCAAGTAAGATGGAAACTCTTTGCTTTATGCTTCTGCAGTACATAACAAGAAGCTACTTATATAGGGCTTTCGTTAGCTGTCTTATGGGGGAAATAAAAATTGCTATCTCTTCAGCTTTTGTTGCTCATTTGTTGAATGCTTTAAATAGGTGAGCCACCTCTCCAACTCTTGAACTTATTTTGATTAATGTATAAGTTTGCTTATGAATTTGAGTTGCAGTATTTTTATAGATTATTCAATAAATGCAGAGGTCAAGTTTATAGATATATTATAGCTAGCAAATGGTGAAAATTTGAGCTAAGATATTTTGATAAAAAATGTATTATTATGGATTTTAAAGCTATTGATTTTGCTTTTAGATGGGCATTATGCCATTATGTATGTGTAATGAATAAAAATTTGTATTGTACTCATCTCAAAGTAAATTACTCAGCTTTGAAATTATTATCATTTTTTTTCTATAGCTAGCAATGGCTTTAATAGATGTTCTATATTAGAATTGTCACCCATATATGAGATTATTGCTATAATAATCAACTTCTAAGATATTTAATTTTGAAAAATATTATCACTAAATAAAAAAATTACTATAAAACCTAAAACAAATCGTATTTTTTTTTTAAATATCAATATTAAATTTATTCCAAAAAAATTGCTAAACAATTTAATGATGCAAAATATTTTGTTAGTTTATCATCAATTATTTTTTAACATTGTAGTTTTCTTGTGAAGGATCAATGGAAATCCCGCTAAAATACAAACAATTGTGGAACAACTGGGATGTTCGTGTCTTGATTTTACTCAGCCTATCTATCCAAATAATTCTTATTTTCCTTGGCCGTATGAGAAGAAATTCCACCTCGAGATGGATACAAATTGTCGTATGGGCCAGCTACTTGTTTGCTGACTGGGTTGCTGACTTTGTCCTTGGCCAACTAAGTAGCTCCATGGATGATTCCTCCTCCTCCAACGTTGTCCTCGCTTTTTGGGCTCCCTTCCTCATCCTCCATCTTGGTGGCCCTGACACTATCACTGCCTACTCTACGGAAGATAATGAACTTTGGGCTCGCCATCTTCTCGGGCTTGGTTACGAGCTTTTTATTTCCTTTTATGTTCTCTTCCGATCCCTTCCAAATACTCGTCTACTCGTACCCACCCTCTTGATATTCTTAGTCGCCATCATTAAATATGTAGAGCGCTCTTACTCACTTTACAAAGCCAGTGTTAAAGGCATTCAAAGTTCTGTCAGCTCCTCCCATATAACACTATCAACAAAAGATTTGAATGCTTTGGTTCAAGCTTTTTGGTTATACTCTGTTATTAAGCCTTATTTTGTTGATGTTTTTCCAATCTTGCCTCAGTATGATGAAAGTAAAAATATTGTCACGGAGATGTCAATAGAGGATGTTTTGATGGTTTTGAGAAAGGATCTTAGTTATGCTTATGATGAGTTTTACACTAAGGCCATTGTAAATCACTCCATACCTGGGTATGTTCTCCGAGTTATCTGCTCTACTTGCATTTTGTTGGCTTTTTCACTCTTTATTTTAGAACCAAAGGATGATTTTAATAACCTTGATGTAGCCATCACCTATGTCCTACTTACAACCTCTATATGCCTCGACTTTATGGCTACTATCATGCTTATACTCTCCGACAGAATGATAGTTTCTCTCCTTAATGTTAAGAAGTTGAGGTATTGGAGTGTGTTGCTTGCAGAATATATTATGAGAATTAAAAATACATGTCATAAGAGAAGTTATTGGTCGATAAAGTTGCCGCAATTGAATATACTCATTAATTGTCTCTCAATTTCTTCACCCAATAAAACTCTTCGACAGAGTATGATGAGTTGGGTTGCAAAAAAGTTGAGCTTCGTGCAAGAAACAAAGTTGTATATGTTTTGGGCATTAACAAAACAAGAAACTTACACATTGCAGACAATGCAGCCTATACAGGCAACACAAGAGGTTCTAGAGATCATTGTTGCCCATTTAAAAAGACGCATGAATTACCCAGTAGAGGAATTAAACAAACCAGCTGGCTCCCTTGCCCTTCAACAAGTAAGAAACATTGACGTTGATTGGGCTGTAGTGCCATTTGTTCAGCTTTTTGAGAGGTTATCATTTGACCAACAAGTTTTGATATGGCACATCACTACCGAGCTCTGCTTCCATTGGAATCCAGTGTCTCTACAACCCTTGTCTCCTCATCGAATTGAGATGAAAGTAGAGGAAAATATTTTTGAAGGAGTAAAGAGAAAGAGCTCAAAAATGGAAGCTTGTAAGTATTTGTCCAATTATATGATGCACATGGTGATGATACGATCAGAAATGATGTCTACCATGGGAGGACTGAGCTATATGCTATTCCGGGAGACTATTGAAGAAATGGTTGAGTTCATTCGTGAGAGTTGTGATGGCCATCAACTGCTAAAGCCAAATGAAAAAGTTGATGAGGTGTGCATGAAGATGATAGCGACTCCAATAGAATTTAACGACCTTACTGCATCTTTGTTTGGTACAGCACGAGTACTTGCTCGTTTGATGTTAATTCTTAGGGAGGAAGAGAGATGGCAAGTCATAACCACAGCATGGGTAGAGCTTTTACAGAAAGGGGCGAAGGATTCAAAGGCAAACATACATATGAAGCAGCTGAGTAGAGGAGACGAGCTCTTGACTTTCATGTGGCTTTGCAACAAACATTTAATGTTAGATGATATGCATGTGCGTGGAATTCATGACATGGCTGGTTTACATGAGAAGGCTAAGCATCTCATCTCTGAGATCGAACTTCATTTACAGGATCATACATTTAATTAAGACTTTTATATTTTATTTTTTATTGTAAAAATAATAATAAAATAACATACTTATTTAATTAAAATTTTAATACTTTAATATTTTAAAAGGATTCTTATTAATAAGAAGCCTTTTAAAATATTAAAATATTGGCGAAGGGATCACTTTTTTCTTTCTTTGAATGCTAGTTTTATTGAACGTTGTTGGATCAAAATATTAGTAAGAATAAAAAAAATGCACCTCTGAAATGAAATGTTAATATATTTATTTCTGTCCTAAAAAGATCTCTCGAAGGCTTCTTCAATAATATTGCTCTGATACTCTCTCATACTTTCCCTCTGCCATGTCTTCGGCAAATCCTTAAGAATTCTTGGGTCTTGACCTCCCTCCCTACTCAAGGAATCTCTAGCTTGAGCCTTTGATCTTATTATTTTTTTCCAAAACAATTAAATCTTATTATATAATTTAGCAAATTATAGTAAGACTATCATATCGAATAATTAATTGAGAAAAAAATAGCTTCACATTTAGAACATTTTCATCATAATTTTTTTTGATATATTTTAATTCAGAGTAATTAACTTTACAACCTTCAAATTTTAACTATTGTGGATCTGTATGTAAATCATTAACTATTTTTAATTTTTACTGTGAATTTCTCTGTAAATTTGCTTATATGTTCAAAATCTTTTCTGGATATTCCATGGTATTTCGTTGAGTGCAATATAAGATGAATCCGCTTTTTCTATTATGTACAATTAAGATAACTCAATATACTAAAGAATTCATGTAATGATTGTTCGATAACTTTTATAATGATTATTGGCTATCTAATGCAACATTTTATTTTTCTCATATAAAACTTGAGACTTAACAATGACAGAGCCAAATAAATTACAATAAAAAACTTAAATAGTTTTTTTTAGTTTTTTTTCCTTAGAAAATATTTTTTTCTTACAGAATAGTTGTCAACTTAGGACAAACTTAAATATAATAAAAAATAAAAGAAAAATAGAACACTTTCTCTTTATATTTTAAGATTTTATGAATCTTCACACCACCAACGTATAGAGATCTTTATTCATCCTTATAACATGAAGTATATTATTAAACTAGCTAGCTGCTAATCATCATCAACCTTGAATCTTGCAAGAGTGGTCAGAACAGCATTGAGAGTCTCTCCAATCGTATCTTCTTTACCCTTCAGAGATGGTATTAGCGCATAAGCCTCCTCACAGCTCTCCGGACAAGAATTCGCTATCATGCAGATCTCCCAATCTGTCGCTCCATACTCCTTCAGCCTTTCTAAGGCACGTTTAACAGACTTTGTATCTGTGTAATGCACAGCATTATCTTTGGAGTACTGTAGCGATTTTGGAAAAGATTTGGGTATTGAGATGTGCATATTCTTTAGAGACGACTCTAAACGTGCTTCAATCCCTTGCAGAATATCTGCTGCCTCACAATCTGCAATCAATTTAGCGCCTGGTGGAAGTTCAAATTCCTCCTCCTTCACTTTCTTTTTGGCTGCTGAAGGCTGAGCTGAAGGAGTGGGCCTTTCATTCTCGTCGGAATCGGAGGAACTTATTACAATCGGTTCTTTCTCTTTGTCGGAATCAGAGGAGCTTATTATGATCAATGGACGAGCGGCTTTGCTCTTGCTTCTTCTTCGAGTTGCTCCCCATTGCGGAATCACCTCTACTTTGCCCTTATCCCTTCTTCTTCTATCCGCCATAAGCGAGTGCTGGCTAGCTAGCTCAAATGCTGGAAAGACAATATGAGAAACATTGAAGATCTTCATGAATTGTGTTGTTGATCATAGGAAGAAATTAACAACTCGATCAGATTTTCATCAAGTTTTTTAATTATTCTGTAGCTCCATCGAGCATTGGTGGGCTGAAAGTTTTTTTTAAAGACCTTATAATTCTATTTTTATATAATTAATGCTTAGGCTCCTTCATAAATTTTCCAAAAAAAAAAAAAATATTCTGCTAATATTTTGTATTGTATTATAAAAAGGCAGAAAGCTATTTCAAAGAAATTTTTTATTTAGACCGGTTGATTTTTATTTTTCCTGTGCTGTAAAATAAAATTGTTCTAAATATTTTTATACAAATGCTATCCTTACTGCAATAACCGATAAATTATGTCCACCAAACATAGAAAAAATACACACATTCTAAATTATATTGACTTTTATTTAGATGATTGAGCAAATTTGGACAAATATTTTTATTTGGTTATTTATACTAAGTGAACTATATCAATTTTGATGAAAATTAATTTATAAGTGCATTTATGTTTAGTAATAAGTCCATGATTAAATTATTACAAAATTAAATTTAGCTAGTTAGGCTCAATAAAAAATTTGATTAATAAGTTTGAATAAAGTTTAAAACACAAGCTAAATTCAAGCTCAATATGAACTCTATTAAAAATAATAATAATAATAATAATAGAGCATTTAGCTATTTTCAATTTGTCTATAACCCTTGAGATATCACATGATACATAAGTGTTCAATTCAAATTTGTCTATGAATTCTATGCTATTAGCTATTTGCCTTTTTTTTTTTTGTAGCTGTATTATTTGCGGATGCTTTGGTTTGTTGCTGTTGGTTGGAAGTTTTATTTTTTGCTAGAAAGATGGTGTTGATTGCCTGTAATTAGATCTTTCTTTTTTGGGTGTTGTCTCCTGGCCGCCCTAACATGTTACTAGGTTTTCTTATAATTTTGTTTAGACGAAACTTTTGACTCGTAGGTTTTTTTTTTTTTTTTTTTTTTTTTTTTCCTTCGGGCCAACGCATCGTCTCAATAGGGTAGAAATGGCAGATAGCTGAAGGTTTCCCATAAGGACCTTATAATTTCGTTTTTAATTAAAGCGTAGGCCCCTACGAAATTTTAACCAAAAAAAAAAAGTTCATGAATTGCATGCATCCATGCCTTAACACCTAAGATTGGCTATAAAAAAATAGAGAAATAGAGAGATAGAAGAGAGAGAGGGAGAGAATTCTATGATTTATTATTACCAAAATGTAGAGAGATCAAGAAGATAATTTTTTTTTCTATGGTGTCCTTAGATTGGCTTGTAGACCCCTCTTATTTATAAGTGATAGAGGCAATGCTAATGCTCTATAGAAAAGTTACATTAAATGTAAATGCATGAATTACAAAATATGACCAAATAATGACTTCCAACAAAATAGGAGGTATATATGATAATTATGTTGCATTAATCATATTAAATATGCATTTAAAGTTTTACAAATAATGGGCAATTAACCCACTGGAAGCCATTGGACGACTTCACATGGGTTGACCTAGTTGTGGCATTGGATGAACTCACCTAGTTGGATTTTGGGGGCCGAGCAGATTGGGCCGATTGGCAAGCTGCTTCGAGCACTTCCGTCGTTTAAATCTTAGGTCGACTAATATTTTTTTTGGACATCTAGATCAATTAAGACAAATTCATACTCACGTCACATATATAAGCTTCAAATCCAAAACCTCTGAATTGGTAGCCAAAACTCTTAAACACTAGATCAAGATGAACTTTGTAGGCGGACTAATGCTTTGTAGCTAGCCTTTGAACTCTCTGATGGAGATGACTTTTTATCAGATTTATCTTTATCATGTTGGGCTGAACAAAATGTTAGAAGCTTTATTTTACTTTCTATTGATCCAAAATATTTTGAGCATGCCTGCTTACAAATAAAAAAATTAGAAGGACAGATAAACAATATAAAGACAAATAAGCGAATGTATGGAAGAATTTATTTCTGTTTATTTTAATTATTTTTTGGCATTACATACACACACATACGAGAGATATGACAAAAGAAAGCTATATTTTCTGGTTTTTGAAGCTTGAGCAAATTATTTTCAATTGATCATCACTTTGATTTGGGCATCAGAAGATATGTTTGTTTCTAAAATTTAATTTTTAATGTTATTTGCACTACAGGAAAATCATTCATTACCGGTGGTAATTTCCAGAATAAATGCGTAGAAAATGAAAATTGGCGGCCAATTTCTGGCGGCAAAATTTTCCAACAGTTTTTTGGCGGCTCAAACAGCCGGAAATTAATGAACTAAAGCCAATGTAAACACCCGGAAAATTCCAACGTGAAAAGCGCCCGTAATTTTCTTACCACCGATATTTCCGGCGGCCAAACCGCCAGTTAGCCACCGATTATTACTGACAGCAAAACAAAAAATCCGGCGACAACTTCATGTTGTTCGGTATCGGCGGCTAAAACGCCTGTTAGCGACTGGAAACCTATAGAATTTGCAAAAAAAAAAAAAAGACAACCCCTCCTCTATTTACACAAATTTCCACAATTACATGCACTCAGTTCAAAACATATATAAAACACTTTTGATGTTCCAAAATCAACAGAGTAGTTCATTTGAAAAAAAATAATACACAATCAACAATCAACAGATATATTTACACAATCCATAATAACCAGATACAGTTCTTTAAACAAATAACAATATATATGTTCAACTGACTATCGAAAATGTTGTTTAGTAAACTATCGAAAATGTTGTCAGTATTTAGTGAATTTCCTGTAGTGTTGGTGGGCATTTTTTATTTTTTTTTTCTTTTGAATAATGATATGGTTGACTCAAAATTTTATTGTAGCTTGAATAAATTGCCTTAGTTTGTGGTTTCAATGATTGAATAAATGACTAAAATTTCTTATTAGTGGGTACTCTTAGTTTGTAGGTTTTATTTTGATTTGTTTTGTAGCTGGTCAGAATATTAGTGAGCTGAAGGTCCCTTAAAAGACCTTGCATTCTCCTTTTTAATTAACACGCCTCCATGGATTTTCCAAAAAAAAAAAATTGATGATTGTTTCCCTTCTACGCATGAGTTCCTTGTAACCTTTTTTCAATTTTACTGTTTTATGTTTGATTGCTCTATTATTTTGCAATTTCTTGATTTTCTTTCTAAATTTTTATTGCTGATCACTTGTTTGCAGTTTGTTCATTCTACAGCTATTTTTCATCTGTCCATAACTTCTCGATGGATTATTGGGTTCCTGTAGTTACTGAGGCATCTTCAGAATCATTGAAATTTTGTGATTGAAGATTTACTAACTTCTAATTTTGTGATTAAATTCTCTAAAAAAAAAAAAAAAAACTCTCAATGCCAAAAAGTGCTATGAAGTAATAATAATAAAAATACAAGTTCAATTCATATATCATATTAGGAGACAAGTCACAATAAAATATATATGGCAAAACATTAGTGTGATATATATGCTATGATGATGATGATTTGTGATTTTAACATATAATGGCTCCTGAAAAAAAAAAAATTTCTTATGTCAAAATACTGACTATTATACCAAAATCTAGTAGCCCAACCATAAAGCAAGAAAAAACAATGACTATTATACCAAAATCTAGTAGCCCAACCATACTGCTCTCTATTGTTTATTACTCGGGCACTTGGGAACACAACACCGGGGAGATCAGAAACACAGTGTTGCGGAGCTTGGGTAGGTAGCATCAAAGCACTCTAGAATACACTACAGGAAAATCACTCATTTCCGGCGGCAATTGGGCATTTTCCGGCGGTTTTGTAATTTAGCGGTGGTTTTCCGGCGGTTCAAATGCCGCCGGAAAACAACGCGTAGGAAAATAAATTCCGGCGGTTTTTTCCAACGGCAAGTTAGTCCGGCGGCTTACCGGCGGTCTTAAACCGCCGGTCAAATTAAAAATTAATTTTAAAATGAGAATTAATTAAATAGTTAATATAAGTTTTAATAAATTTTTGTTAAATCATTTACATAGTAAAAATTTTATTCATTTTCAATAAATTTTTTAAAGTCGCCAGAAAATTCCGTGAGAAAAAACCGCCGGAAAAGGGACGAAAAGCTGCCGGAAACGTGACCGCCGGAAGCCGCCGGAACACAGCGCTGGGGCGCTCAAGCCTTTGTATTAGCACCAGAATCTAAGCAGAGGATAAACCCCTCGCACCCCCATTATACATGACAAGCTTTGAGGTTCGAGACAACAGAATAATGTAGATTGATCAACACAATTGGATTCCACACATAACAGATGAAGTAGTTCCTCTTTTTTTTGGTTAAAACCAACAGTGGGGCCTACGTATTAATTTCAAAATTTTGGTTATATAGTCCTTAGAAGGATCCTCCAGCTCACTAATGCTCAAAAGAGCTACAAGATAAAAAGAAAGAAAACCTACGAGCCGATGGTTCCTTTTACTATGATTACAATAATGATCTAATATGTAACTCGGGCTATGAGCATACAAGACCCAAAAAAGGAAGGTCAGATATATCTCGTTCAGCACATCCCTCCTACAAAAATGGAGAACAAAGTAGAGAAGCAAATAAAACAACCAAAAAAGAAGTACCTTGCTCATGTTGAAGCTCTCAAAACCAGATTTATCCCTACAAGGTACTCTCCAAAAAAAAAAAGATTAGGCATATAATAGTTTAAAAAAACAATATAAAAACTCTTATAATTAAAAAGAGTACTACATTTTTTACCAAAAAACAATCCAGCATAACCCAGTTAAAACCAAAAAACTTCCAGCACTTACCAGAAACCAAAGATTGTAAGAGATAGCAAGAGTATGCTAAGTACTGTAAAGCTAAGAACCTCATAACAAACCACCTCCAGTGGCGCAGCAGACTAAACGTCCAAGGAATTATGCAATAATTAGTAGTGTAACCAAAACCAAATGAGATCCTGTCCAAAAAACCATCGTAGATACAGCTCCAGCAATACATAAATAACAAAACCAAACTTAGCATCCAACCGCAAATGACCAGACATAAACTCATTAAAACCAATAAAAAACTATCCATAAAACAGATCCACAGCTTGCCATAAATGACAAAGTGACAATCCCAGGCAAAGAAAAATGAGATTCCCCGCCCAGCCAGCCCAGAAAAAAGACCAAACATGTGAGAAACCCAGAAGAGGAACAACTGGAACAGCAAAAAACAGAGAAGACCACAGACAACCAAACCAAGAACAACAAAATCATCTAGTCCTAATATAAGACAGGCCAATCTTATCCAGATTAACCAGCCCCTTCAAGTTATGAGGCATATTAACCAAATCAAATTCCCGATCCTCCTCCAATCTACTACCAATTTTAGCCAAGCAATCAGCACACGCATTGCCCTCTCTTAAAACATGATTAATTGAAAAGTTAAGAGTAGAGAGGGCCATACAAATTTTCCTAATAACATAAAAAATCTGGGGAGAGAACACCTCCACATTCTTGTTAATATGAATTAAACTTAAAGCATCCACCTCAATCTTATGAAGTAGTTCCTTTTTATCAAGCTAATCCGCACATATATTACCTTCTCTCGAAATTGAGAAATCACAAATTCAAATTGCCCAAGAATACTACTCATGATATTCCTAAAAATATACTACATATTAGCATTATTACAACTATTAGAATTAATAAGATTAACCAACAACAAGAAATAAGATTCAATCCACACAGAACTTAAGACCAATCAATAGTATTGTAGCTTCAACAACAATCACCTTATAAGTAGGAAGGCAAGAAGCAAAAGAAAACATCAGAGCACCTCGATAATCTCTAACATTGCAACAACATCCAGACCCAAGATTAGTGAAAAAACCGTCAATATTTAATTTATATTGAGTCAAAGAAGATTTCTTCCAATGCAAAGTTTTAGAGAATAAGCAGTTGTTCTCAAAAGAAGAAGATGCTTACAAAAATGAAGTCTAAGTATTATTACCCTTAAAATGCTTGGGAAGAAGCAACTTGGCAGAAACAAGTTGATGAATTTTATTCTTACAGGCAATTATCATTCTATCATCTTGGTACCCAGATGTTTGCTATTATTTCTTTCAATCCATAAAGTAAAAAAAAAAAAAATTATGGCAACCACGTACATTTAAAATATGGCCAGCATGTTTGTGATGAAACTAGTGATCAATAAGAAGAGCGGAACATGTAATGTTAACATAGCTCATATTAATCCCCAGAGTATTATCCAAGAGATATCAAACATTAATAACAATAGAACCTTCTAGAAAGACATGCCTAATAGTCTCCAAATGAAAATAACATTGATATTTAGATGTAATGAAAAAACTTTTATTCTTAAGCATGCATCTTGTCCATATGAATCAAACCATTAATAATTCTCCAAGAGAAAAAGAAGATGAAAGTAGGAATAATAGAATTCCATATATATAATATTTTTATAAAGCTTCAATAGGTAGTTTTGATAACATTATTACAAAGAGCAATACAGACACATCTTTATTTATTTTTTTTAAATACAAATAAGCACATAACTCTAGTACAAATAAGCTGGAATATTTTCACCAAGATTACAGAACCACATTAAACCGCACACTGTAATGCAACATCCAGAAAAACCAGCTTATAAAGAAGCACTTAATCATTAGCTGCTTTGAATTGTGCAAGAGTGGCTAGAGCTTTTTTAAGTTCTTCTTCAAGCCATTCTTCTTTATCCTTCAACGATGGTATCAGTGCTAAAGCCTCATCATAAGACTCTGGACAAGTATTTCCTAACATACATATCTCAGCATCGGTGGCCCCAAAATCTCGGAGACTCTCCAACGCACTTTTAACATGCTCGAAATTATGGTAATGCACAGCATTTTTCGCGTACTCCAACGTGCTGACATAACTATCGGGTATAGTGAAGTCTTGATCTGTAAATGTGGCCAAATTTTCGTCATTGAAGTTTTGCAGAAGAGCTGCAGCTTCATGATCTGTAAGTAATTTAGCATCTGGAGGAAGCTCAACTTCTAACCTCAGATCACTATCTTCCAAAGAAGGCCGGAGAGAAGCTTCATACTCGATCTTTTCTTTGCCTTTGTTCTTTTTCCGCGGCGCCATACGAAAGTGCTGAATAAAATAACAAAATAATAAGTTATAATTAATTAGCATAGTTTTATTAGGATAGTAATTACTATTGAAAGAATTTCTTCTTGGGTTCAGCATGCATGTTCATTGAAAATTATGTTTTAAAAATTTGATACTTGGGTCAGTTTCTTGTTCCTCAAAATATTGAATACTTGGGTCAGTTTCTTGTTCCTCAAAATATTGAAAGGATCTTTTTTTAAGGAGCATGTATAATATATATTATTAGCAGTAGGAGCATGTAAGTTTTAAAATTTAATACGAAGCAAATTAACAAGTCAAATAAATTGGTGACGTTTCACCGCGCAAGCCCCCTAGTCAGCTGAACTAAATTTCACAGAACTGTAGCAATGCACCAACATGTTTAGCTTATTCTAATACATATGTCAAACAATTTGGTACATTCAATGGAATAATTCATCATTCTGTTTGACTAATTTGCTTCTTTTTTTTAATTTTTTTGAGACTTTGCTTCTACTCTTAATTTAAATTTAACGTTTGCTTCTTCTTAAAATAAATCCATAATAAAATACTATGAATGTAGTTTCATGATAGATTACAGCACTGTATCTATTATTCACTAGACATTACAAAAAAATACTGAGCGCCGGGCCATTATTAGATTGACTGAAAATGAATGCAGAGTGAAATGGAATGCAATATAATATATTTGAAATATTAGTAGTTGTTTGCATAAATTTATAATGTATTTGAAAATTAATTAAATCTAATAATTTTCAAATACATCAACATTGAATTACATGGTGCATTCCAAATATTTTAATTAAAAAATTTCTCTACATTTTTTTTTTACTTTAGATCAAATTTCAATATTTTCAATTCCCCTTCATTTTGAATATTTTACACACATTTTATTTCATACCAAAGAGTTCTTAAGTGAACAATATGCATTTCATAAAAGTTATTAGTGTATTTATGTTTAATAACAAGTGACCAATTTTAAATTATTGCAAAATTGATTATAAATATTAGAGAGATAGTGAGAGAAAGAGAGGGAGAGGACTCTATGATTTTTTTATTACCAGAGAGTAAAGAGCTTAATTAAGACAATTTGTTATTGTATGCTTTGTGCTGAAGCTTGTAGGCTGCTGATCTCCTATTAATAGGTGGCGATAGAGATATGATTCTATAGGAATTTTATATTAAAGGAAATACATAAATAATAAATATGATCTAATAATGACTTTCTATAAAACTAAAGATATGATAATTGTGACGCTTTAATTATATTAGATATGCATTTAAGGCATACCAAATAGTAGGAAGGCCAACATGAAATCGCTCGATGATTTCACATGGGTTGGCCTAGTTGTTCTTGATAGTATTACTTGAGCTAGGCCAAACAAAATGTAGAAAGCTTCATTGTACTTTCCATCCATCCACTATAATTTGAGCACACACTATCAAAAAATAGGATTTTTCGTTGCACTTGTCACGGGCTGTTTGAAAACCGTTGTTAAAGTGGGTATTAGCACCGGTTTAAACCAGTGCAAAAACCACTGGTTATAGCCGCTACTATAGCCGAACCTTCCCTCTACTTGTTGGACCCTTGCAGCTCGCGATCCACGGCCTCTTCTTCTCTTTCGATCCCAAACCCTAGCCTTCTCCGTGCGACCATTCTTCCCGTGCGCTCGATCGTTCGTCATCCGACCTCGCTGGCTTTTTCCGATAGGAGTCATCATCAGCGTCAAAGACCAAAGTTCAGCCATCCGGTCGTGTCCAATTCCTCCGATCTCCGTGCTCAGTATAAACCCTAACCTAATTTTTTTTATTATTATTTTTTCAAATGCTTGCACATTATGTTGAAGAAGATGATGGTTAAGGAAATGACCTCATTATTGTGAATTTGTTTATATGATTTGGATGAGTTTACAATATTGTTTGATCAAAAATATTGATTCCCAAAAAAATGTGATGGTTGATTTGCATGAGATTTTGGAGTTTCCGGAGCTTGCGGGAACAGTCACGAAATTGTTGTTTGCATGTTAATTTTTAAAACAAGCTAACTAACAAAAAGACTGTTTTGTTGGGATATGGAATGTCATTTTTTGTCTTGTGAGGAGGCTTTACCGGAAGACTGTTTGGTTGGGATATGAATGTCATTTTTTGTCTAATTATGTGTTACAGCTTATTTTGTAGGATGGTAGATTATGGGCATAAATGATTTAGCTTTGGTATACTGATTATATGCTTTCTAATGTTAATTTTCTGCTGGAGGGCAATGTCTCTATCTTCTATAGACCTTTTAAGTTGTTTCTCTCGGTTAATTGTTTGGTGGTTCTTTGTCATTTAAATTTTGTGCTTTGCTGGGCTGGTATTTGGATTAGAGGGTACCTTGATCCCTCATTTCTCCTTTTCTGGAGCGTGGTTGCTGGGGGGCTTAGCATGCGGACTTTTCCTTTGTGTTTTCTCTTGTTGGATGGGAAGAAGCATTCTCATATTTTATTTATCTGTATTATGGAGATGGTGTGGAAGTTTCAAACCTGTTTCTTTGGCCCGTATCCTGGGAACACTACTAGTCTTATGAGTTTTATGAAGCTCCCATGTATCTCTAAGAACTGTGGGATTTCCTTTTGGCTGGTTGATTACATATTTTAGTTGGAGGGAGAATTCTGATGATATGTTTTCTGATGTTAATTTTCTGCTGGAGGGCAATGCCTCTACTTCTCTAGACCTTTTAAAATCTTTCTCTCGGTTCATTGTTTGGCTTCCAAGAATAGCTGCTTATTTTCTTATATCGGTACCTCTTTCAGGCAAATTTACGGGTCTTTATTCTGTGAGACTTGCGTTTTTTCTTACTTGTTTATGTTGAGAGTTTTTTGCAGGCCTATTCTTCTTGATCAAGTGGGAATTTTAAAGAATTGCAAGGTACTCTTTATTTCTAGCTGTGTTTTTTGTTTCTGTAGTGTTTTACTTTTTTACAGGAAGATGGTGCTGAATGCTGATTTATGGATCTTCCTTTTTTGGGTGCTGTCTACTTACAGCCCGAGCCTTTTCTTTTGTTATTTTTGTAATATTAGTACAAGGAACCACCGGCTCTTAGGTTTTATTTCTTTTAATATTGTATCTCTTTCGAGTAGTAGAGGGATGGAGGTGTAGAAAACTAAGAGAAGGAAAAATATATAATAAATGTAAAGAAAGATATTCTTGTATTATGTCTTGAGTTACAAGAGTCCCAGATATATATAGAACTAAGTGCAGGTATAGTAGAATCGTAAATAGCTGATACAAAATATTGGTTTAATTATTTATTATATTACTAATAGGCTGTGCTAACATTCCCCCGCAAACTGACGAAGAGGGAACGATTGTTAGTTTGGAACGAAGAATTTTGAATCGAGGAGTAGCTAGAGGTTTTGTGAGAATGTCCACTATTTGATCGATCGTACTGATGGGTAGAAGCTGAATAACATTTTTCTGTATATGATCCCGGACGAAGCGTTGATTTATTTCAATATGCTTGGTGCGACCGTGAAATACTGGGTTGTTAGCCAAAGCGATAGTGGACATGTTGTCACAAAAGATATCAACTGGTGGATCGTGCTTGATGCCGAAGTCAGCTAGAAGACGCTGGATCCAGATGGTATCTGCCGTTGCCGAAGCTAATACCCGATATTCCGATTTAGTCGAGGATCTTGAGAGAGTGGTTTGCTTTTTCACCGTCCAGGATACAAGAGTGTCATCAAAAGTTATGGTAATTGGGTTATCTTTAACCAAATTAGAAATAGACAGCAAATTGTATGAAAGCGAAGGAATGTGCAGTAGACGAGATAGAATGAGCTTACTGTTGGGGGTAGGAAGGATTCCCGATCCCGTGTGGGCAATTGGGATGGACCTTTCGTCCCCAATGGTTACCGTGTTGCTTCCGGTGTAGTCACTATAGTCCTCCATTCTTGCTATTTTGTTTGTCATATGCGAAGACGCGCTAGAGTCAATGTACCAGTCGTCCGCCGTGGTGCTTGTGTTATTGGCAAGAAGAGCGTTGTTGTTCTTGACTGGTGCAGAGTTAGGGACATAATTGATGTTGAGCCGATGCCAACAGGAATCGGCCATGTGACCTTTCTTTTTGCAGATTTGGCAAATGATACCGGTGCTTGTCGTCTGTTTACCTGTCGGAGCGGAATCAGAGGGTGGACGGGTTCGACCGCGTCTGCCTCTTCCTCGTCCCGCATAGAGAGCCAAATTTGAGTTGGGCACGGTAGGAAATTTTAATGCCGCTGCTTTGAGATGTATCTCTTCACTAACAAGAAGAGCATACAAGTTATCAAGAGATAGGGAATTTTGCATTGTGCGGATAGTAGTAGTGAAGGACTGGTATGCCGGAGGAAGCCCGTTCAAGATGTAGATCATAACATCCTCGGGATCGACGGATGAACCTGCTGATGAAATCTGATCCACAATCTTCTTAATCTCGGTGAGATATTGAGTCATGGACAGATTCTGCATTGAGATGTTGTGTAGTTCAAGCTTGAGCTGGATGACCTTCGATCTATTGGAGGACTGAAATCTTGTATGAAGAGTAGACCAGATTTCGTATGTAGATTCGAGATGAATCACATAGGGAAGAACTGTCGGTGAGATCGTAGAGCACATCGCCGTAGCAAGATTCTGATCCGTGATTGTCCAAGAGGTAGAATCTTGATTCGGATCATCATTTTCGGCTGCCGATTTGGGTTCAAAAAACCTGGCGAAGCCGTTTGCTTTGAATAATTTCGCAATTTGGGTACTCCAAATCAGAAAATTATCTGGTGTGAGCGAATGAGGAACA
Organism: Dendrobium catenatum; assembly: GCF_001605985.2. Lineage (NCBI taxonomy): Eukaryota > Viridiplantae > Streptophyta > Magnoliopsida > Asparagales > Orchidaceae > Dendrobium > Dendrobium catenatum. The sequence continues at coordinate 27,988,799 of NW_021319083.1, forward strand.
AGAAGCTTAAGGTTTGAGATTACGAATTTGAGAGACGGCAGGATGGTCGGCGTTGAGTTTGCCACACCGGTGGTTGCGCCGATTGCCGAGGTAGAGGCTGAGCCGAAGTTTCCATTTAGGCGCGATTCTCAAAATCGACAGACTTCTGATACCATGTAGAAAACTAAGAGAAAGAAAAATACATAGTAAATGTAAAGAAAGATATTCTTGTATTATGTCTTGAGTTACAAGAGTCCCGGATATATATAGAACTAAGTACATGTATAGTAGAATCATAAATAGCTGATACAAAATTTTGGTTTAATTATTTATTATATTACTAATAGGCTGTGCTAACAGGAGGTTCTTTTTAAGGACCTTGTAACCGCAATTTTCATATCAACGTGTAGGCCCCGCCGTGGGTTTTAATTTAAAAAAAAAAACATTTAATGTTAACATAGCTCATATTAATCCCCAGAGTATTAATTATCCAAGAGATATCAAACAATAATAACAATAGAACCTTCTAGAAAGACATGCCTAATAGTCTCCAAATGAAAATAATATTGACATTTAGATGTAATGAAAAAACTTTTATTCTTAAGCGTCTTGTCGACATTAATCAAACCATTAATAATTCTCCAAGAGAAAATGAAGATGAAAGTATGAATAATAGAGTTCCATATATATAATATTTTTATAAAGCTTCAACAGGTAATTTTGATAACATTATTACAAGGAGCAATACAGTCACATCTTTATTTTTTTTAAATACAAATAAGCTGGAATATTTTCACCAAGATTACAGAACCACATTAAACCGCACACTGCAATGCAACATCCAGAAAAACCAGCTTATAAAAAAGCTCTTAATCATTAGCTGCTTTGAATTGTGCAAGAGTGACTAGAACTTGTTTAAGTTTTTCTTCAAGCCATTCTTCTTTATCCTTCAACGATGGTATCAGTGCTAAAGCCTCCTGATAAGACTCTGGACAAGTATTTCCTAACATACATATCTCAGCATCGGTGGCCCCAAAATCTCGGAGACTCTCCAACGCACTTTTAACATGCTCGAAATTATGGTAATGCACAGCATTTTTCGCGTACTCCAACGTGCTGACATAATTCTCGGGTATTGTGAAGTCTTGATCTGTAGATGTGGCCAAATTTTCGTCATTGAAGATTTGCAGAAGAGCTCCAGCTTCATGATCTGTAAGTAATTTAGCGTCTGGAGGAAGCTCAATTTCTAGCCTCAGATCAGTGTCTTCAAAAGAAGGCCGGAGAGAAGCTTCATACTCAATCTTTGTTTTGCCTTTGTTCCTTTTCCGCGGCCCCATACGAAAGTGCTGAATAAAATAACAAAATAATAAGTTATAATTTAATTAGCATAGTTATATTAGGATAATAACTATTGAAATAATTTCTTCTTGGGTTCAGTACATGTTTTTTTTTTTGTAATTTGATTCTTGTGTCAGTTTCTTGTTCTTCAAAATAATGAAAGGATTTTTTTAAGGAGCATGTATAATATATATTATTAGCTGTAGGAGCATGTAAGTTTTAAAATTTAAAACGGAGCAAAAAATTATAAATTACCGCATTCTTTGCATTCACTCCTCATGCTTAATAGTCAATCAAACTAAGTTTCACAAAATTATAGTAATGCACCAAACTGCTTGACTTATTCTAAATATGCCAAACAATTTGGTACATACAATAGAATGCGTCAATCTATTTGGCTAATTTGCTTCTTTATTAATTTTTTTAATACTTTACTTATGTTCCTAATTTAAATTAAATACTTGCTTCTTCTTAAAATAAATTCATAATGAAATACTAAGTATGTAGTTAGATGATATATTACAACACTGGATCTATTATTCACCATACATTACAAAAAATACTGAGTGTCGGGCCATTATTTGGTTGACTGAAATGGAATACAATGTAAAATAAATATAATATATTTAAAATATTTGTAGTTGTTTGGATAAATTTATAATGTATTTGAAAAATAATTAAATCTAATAATTTTCAAATACATCAACATTGAATTACATGGTGCATTCAAAATATTTTAATTAAAAAATCTTTCTACATTTTTTTTTACTTTAGATCAAATTTCAATATTTTCAATTCCCTTTCATTTTGAATACTTTACACACATTTTGTTTCATACCAAATTGCTCTTAAGTGAACAATATGCATTTCATAAAAGTTGTTAGTGTATTTATGTTTAATAACAAGTGACCAATTTTAAATTATTGCAAAAATGATTATAAATATTAGAGAGATAGTGAGAGAAAGAGAGGGAGAGGACTCTATGATTTTTTTTTTACCAGAAAGTAAAGAGCTTAATTATGACAATTTGTTATTGTATGCTTTGTGCTGAAGCTTGTAGGTTGACCTCCTATTAATAGGTGGCAATAGAGATAAGGTTCTATAGGAAATTTATATTAATTAAAGGAAATACATAAATAATAAATATGATCTAATAATGACTTTCTATAAAATTAAAGATATGATAATTGTGACGCTTTAATTGTATTAGATATGCATTTAAGGCATACCAAGTAGTAGGAGAGAAAAAGAAAAGAAAAAAAAAATTATAGGAGAGAAAAAAATCATTTTTGCCCCTCCTAAAAAATCAATTTTGACCCCCTAAAAAGCCTTTTTGCCCCTGCCTACCATTGATGATGTTCTCTTTAAATTTGAGTCATTTGATTCTTAAAGCTTGATTCATCTCTATCATAGATAGCATTTTCTACTTTATCTTCTCCCAATGTATATATATTATCTATTTTTTAATTGTTATGAAAATGGGTAATAATAAAGGCTTGTTTTTCTATGCAATAACTTTAGTATACAAATACTTTTTGAAAGTGACATAATTAGTGCAAAAAAATATGTAGGATTTGATTAAGAATATTAATTATATATATTTTTGTCCTGTTCTTGCAATATTTTTTTTTTATTTTTTTTGTGGCTAAAAACATGATGATGATTTTGATATAAATTTTGTTTGCATTTGGAAACTTAAAAAAAAAAAGTGGTTCGGTTCAACCGGGGTCGAATCGGGATCGAACCGGATGACGTAATAAATCTTTATTATATTTAAATATTGTAATATTGACAAAATTATTTATACTATGTTTGTACTCTTTTCTATTTCAACAACCATGTACTCTGTTTGCATGTTTTGAATATGAACTTTCTCTCATAATTCAAAGGAATCACGTTTTACCTAAATGGTGAAGAATAAGCATAACAAGAATATGGCTAACTTCACATTCCTCATCCTTCCCACTTACAAGCCTTGTCACGTACAAGGATAAAAATCTTCCACATGTGTCCATGATATAAGAAAAAGCTTTTAGAATCATAACCAGCTTCCTTCCTAGAATACCTTGGTGGAAAAGTGCTCTCTCTTCAAACTAACTAGCCGAGGTTCATCTCCACTGACATGCGATTCTCTAAACAAGCAGGAACATTCAAAGATTACGACAAGAAACAAGCAGGAACAAATCATACACATAGAAAAAGCGACACCAAAAAGAATGACCAACTGATGTTCAAATTCTTATTACTCTATCCCGCACAAAAATGGTGACCTATATGGCTATATCATCAAATATTTCGCAAACTCCAGAACCAAAACGTGAACGAATCATACACATTGAAAAACTCGATAATGCAACCATTCAACCATTTAATCTCACAAAAGTCGATAATGTATACTCACCGCAAATGGATTCACGTCCTAGCGACCCCAATGCGATAGAGAGAAGAAAACGAGAGCGAGGGCTGCGAGCAATCAAGCGATTTTGCTTCTCGAAATAGAGAAGACACTGGAGCCGGAGAAGAAGATGCCGGAGGCGGAGAAGATGAAGCGGAGGCAGAGAAGATGAAGTGGAGGCGGAGCGAGGTCCGCGATCGAATAGGGTTTTTTTTTTGTGTTTTCGCCTTGTCGTCATGACTTCGTATACCTCCCGCGGTCTGCTCAGATGGAATCTCAGCCATCCGTTTTCCTTTTTAGTGAATCGTCCGGTTAAACGAAATCGGAGCCGGTTCGGCGGTCGGACCGCCGGTTCATGCGGTTCAAAGCTGGTTTTCTGCCAAAACGGTTGTATCTCGAACCGTAACCGGCCGGCCGGCCGGTTCCTGGTTCAACCGGTTGAACCGGCCTGTCCGGTCCGGTTTTAAAAGCCTTGATATTTTGATCGAAATTAATTCTCAAAATTAAATTGAAGCGCATATTATTTGTCTAAATTGTTAAATTGAAGCGCATATTATTTGTCTAAATTGTCAAATTGAGAGTAAAGCCGATAAAATGCTACAGTTTTTTTTTTTTTCACAACAAGAAATATTATTAAACACTAAAAAGTAGAAGATACAACAGTGGAGAAGGGAACAACAGAAATAAAAGAACACCAGTAAAAAGATACAGACACAAAAAACCAGGAAAATAAAATCCCAAAAGAGGGCTCAGTAGTCGGCCGAGACTCCCAGCATCCTCGAAAGCGCAATGACCATCCAGAAAGGGTGAGAAACACCAACGGTTGCCACAAGGTAGCCAACGAGGACACGAGCCCCAGCCACATCATCGCCCCGCAAATTCCAATCCAAACGAAGAGCAATCCGCCAAACCGCAAAAAATAACCAATGTTGAAAGCGAATTATCTTCTTCTACCTCCTCTATTCCAGAATTTCCCACGAGAAACTACATTAAGAGGTAAATCACGAACCACTTGGAACTCATTACCAGTATCTAAATATGACTCAGAATCAGAATCACATTCAGACGAATTATCCAACCAATCACCATTGGACTTAACCTCCACGCCACCACCCAACTGATGATTCAAATTTTGGGAAGCCATTAAGATTACTGGAACATTAACCAAGCTTTGAGAAGTGTCCAAAATTCCTTGCACATCCGAATTTACTACCTGACCACACACATTTGACACCACAACATCCAAAACAGGTGAACCGCCAGCAGGAAAAGTCGCAGCATTATCCGGAGCAGCCACCAACTCCAGCGCCATAACAACAGCCGGAGAGTCCACATTCACATCCGTATGACCAAAACCGTCCACCAAACACCCAGGAATAAAAGGAATGGCATTAGGAGACAACAACGTATGGAAAGCGATTTCAACCACAACCGGGCTATTACCATTAAGTACTTCCACAGGAGGCACAAAATGCTCCGAAGGAGCACCAACCACATCCATCACAGCCATAACAGGAGTAACTAACGCATCAGACGAGCTAACCAGATAATCAACAGCGGGCAAGACCCCAACCTCCCCAGTCACAGATGGCACGGCAACAACCAACTGAGCATTAACATTAAATTCACAATCTAAAACTCCTTGGTCCGAAGCTAAAACATCATTCCCGCCAATATTATCACAAACATGCATAATATTCGGGACAGAGCTAGGAAATAACAGGAATACCCGAGTTCGCACAGGGAATCGCCAGGGGGACAGAGATATCAACCGAAGACAATTTGGAAATAAGCTTAGGACAATCCAATTTCTTATGATCCAAAGTTTTGCACAGATGACAAAAATTAGGCAAACCCTCAAAAACAACTTTCTTCACATACCCCAACTTCTCCAGACCCAACCAAACAGAATCTGGGTAAGGTTTCGTAACATCAATTTCAACAAGAACACGAGCAACAGAGGGACGGGATTCAGAAGCCGTGGCATTATCAGTTTGAATCGGGCGTCCAAAAACCGAACCCAACTCAAAAAGGATCCGGGAAGAGAAAATGTGAGGACGTAAACCCGGAAATGAAAGCCAAACAGGGACGATCGAAGATTCCTCCGACAAATCGAGAACAGGGGACCATTTTATGACTTTCATAAAACAAAGTATGAACGGTGAGCAAAAACCCTAGCATAGTCCAGATCATTGGAAAGCTTGATTAACACATTAGCTTGATCCAACAGAGTAACAAAAAAATCCCCAGCTAATTTCAAATTGAAAAAAAAACCTACGGATAGAATCTAACGCCGGTCATTTAAGGGGAAATTTCCCCACCAGAGCAAACTCAAATGGCTTAGCAAGATACAAAAACTCATCTTCAGAAAACCACAGTGCTGACATACCACGAATCGAAGAAATACAAAAATTCGGAAATCCCTTCGACTCATCAGAACCAGATAAAACGTCTTTGAAGGATTTAGAACGCTTACCCGCTAGAAAACCAGGATCTAACAATTTTTTTTCCATAGAAAACGTACCGCCGGTGAAGAAACGGAGGCGGTTAGGGAAAAAGCCCTGCAAGGGCGAAAACCCTAGCAGACGAAAGAACGGGGGCGAGGGCAAGTGATCTGAGGCTAGAAGTTGAGCTTCCTCCAGACGCTAAATTACTTACAGATCATGAAGCTGCAGCTCTTCTGCAAATCTTTAATGACGAAAATTTGGCCACATTTACAGATCAAGACTTCACTATACCCGAGAATTATGTCAGCACGTTGGAGTACGCGAAAAATGTTGTGCATTACAATAATTTCGAGTATGTTAAAAGTGCGTTGGAGAGTCTCCGAGATTTTGGGGCCACCGATGCTGAAATATATATGTTAGGAAATACTTGTCCAGAGTCTTATGAGGAGGCTTTAGCACTGATACCATCGTTGAAGGATAAAGAAGAATGGATTGAAGAAGAACTTAAAAAAGTTCTAGAAACTCTTGCACGATACAAAGCAGCTAATGATTAAGTGCTTCTTTATAAACTGGTTTTCTGGATGTTGCATTGCAGTGTGCGGTTTAATGTGGTTCTGTAATCTTGACGTGAATAATATTCCAGCTTATTTGTACTAGAGTTATGTGCTTATTTGTATTTAAAATAAATAAAGATGTGTCTGTATTGCTCCTTGTAATAATGTTATCAAAAGCCCTACAAGGGCGATAAACTGCTACAGTTGAAATTACTAATAGTATGAGTCTTTGAATATGTACCTTTTTATGACAATATCTTTCTAGAGGTCTTCAGGTTAATTTTTTCAAATATAACAACTTGAATTACATTAACCCTTGTGATATGCATATTTTCCAATTATGTTTTACAGATGATATAATTATTTTTTGCAATAGTTCCATTTAGCATGTGAAGAAGATTTTTCAGTTTTTAGTTGGTTTTGGTAAAAAAAGCGGCCTTTGTTTTAATGTTAAAAAATTCTCGTTCATTGGGAAAAATATGAATCCGAGCAAAATTACTACTATCATGCTTTTGATTGGTTTTTCTAAGCAATATTTGCCTATTTTCTATTGAGAGACTCCTCTTTACAAAGGTCATAAAAAATCCTTTTTGTTTGACAAAATCTTTCAAAATATAAGGTCCAACCATCCAAGCTTTCTACTTGGGATTATAAACTTCTTTAGAAGGGTAATAGGCTTGCCTTGATCAAAAGTATTTTATGCTCCTTGCCCATTTATTTGTTTTAAACTATTCATCCTTCCTTGGAGGTTTGCAATAGCTTGAACAAGATCCTTAATAGGTTTTGTGGGGATATTCTCAATACGGGAAAAAAAAAAATTCATTGGAGGTCCTCGGCTTCATGCATTGGCCATTATGGTGAGGGTGGTATTGGGTGTAGATTTACCATAGATATGGTAAAATATTTTTCTATCAAGTTTTGATGTAAATTGCATATAAATACCTCTCTTTGGGCTAATTTTATGAACTCCAAATATTGTAAAAATGAGTATCCTTCTCAATGTTACTCTAAAAAAAGTTCAATGTCAAATGGATTGATGAACAAATGATTTAATGGGGCATTGGGAATGGTTATTCGTTCTTTTGGCTAGATAATTGGATTGGGTTTGGTTCGCTAGACTCTATTTTCGATACTCATTCTATTTCCAATTTGAAAGTTCATGCCTTTATTTTGAATGGTAGTTTTGGAATATTAGTCTTTTGCTAGATAATGCTCCGAGAAATATTCTTGATGCTAATTGTGCTATCCTCATCAATTTTGAATATGTTAATAAACCGATTTTTAAGCTCTCTAACAATGGTGAATTGTCCACCAAAGATGTTCGGAACTTTATCAGGCATAATGCCAATGCCAATTCTATCTTATCTAAAATTTGGAATTCGGTCATGCCCACTTCCATCTCTATTTTCGCATCGAGAATTATTGACGATATGATTTCTGTGGATGAGAGATTGAATAAGAAAGGTTTTTACAGTAATTCTAAATGCCGATATTGCTTCCAATTGGAAACTATTAGGTATGTTTTTATCGACGGGATGATTTCTATAAATGTTTGGTATCATCTTAACAATGCTTTGGGGCTTAAATTGTGCTACTTTAATGTTTCTTGTTTCATTATTCTTGCTCAATGACTTTAGCATAGACCTGTCAATCATATTTTAACTGTTATTTATATGTTGGTGTTTTGGCTTATTTAGATTGAAAAAAATAATAATATACAACATCAGAGTATCAAGATGAGCTTGGATAGAATCATCGTTGCTCTAAAGAATAAAATTCATCAAATAGTGTCATCCAAGCTCCTTAAGTCTAAATACTTTAAGGGCAAGAAGGTGTGGGCTTCTTATTTCCATGTTTTATTTCCTATTGAGAGAAAGAATGTTGTTTCTAGAGTTTTGTATTAGTATAAACCCTCTATGCTCTAGCTCAAATTGAATGTTGATGGCTCTATCTCGAAGTTTGGTGCGGGTGGGGTGACATTGTAAGAGACTACAAAGGTACTATGATGTTTGCTTTTGCTTCTTGCATTCATACTCGTAAGGTGATTGTTGTGGAGTCCTCTTCTCTTTTATTGGGCCTTAATTTTTGTGTCGATCACAATTTTGATAAGTTTGGATTGAATCTAATTCTTTGGTTATGGTTAATCTTATCAAGGCTAAATTTTATATGAATGATAGTCTGGTTTATATCTTCAAGAATATTATTAACATTCTTGAGAAGTTTGATTTGTGATTTCCAACATTCTTAGAGAGGTGAACATTTGTGCATACTAGCTTGTTAAAAAAGGCTCTGCTATATCTTCTACTCTATTTTTTTTATGATACGAAAGGGCTTCATAAGTTAAGATGTATGATCCATTTGGATCAGTTGGGGTTTCCTTGTTTGTGATTATTGTATGATGTGGTTGATCTTGTGTGGTTCTTTTGGTGTCATCTATGTTCTGTTAGGTATTCCTGTAGGTTAATCATTTGGTCTCTATATTTGTGCTCTCTTTAGCTTAATTTGTTGGTTGTTTTCTTTTTTGTCCTTCTAGAGTTGTGATTCTGGTGGGTTGGTTCCTTTGGTTGTTGGTCGTTCTGTTGGTTGGATTCTGTTGGTTGGTGTCATGGTTCTTTTGGGTGGTTCCTGCTATTTGGGTTGTGGTTCTGATGGGTATAAAATGCTCAGGGGTTTTGTTAGTTTCACTCCTTTTGTTGTGGCCATTCTGATGGGTGGCTTCTGGTGATTGGTTGGGATTTTTTGTGGGTCACCTCCTGTCTGGATACTTTGATGTTTTTGTTATTCTACTGGGTTAGTTTTCTTTCGGTCTCTGCTCTGATTTTTGTGCTAGGAGTTTTTTAATTTCAAGTTATCTTGATGGTTGGTTCATTTTGTTGCTATTATCTCATATGCTTGGGTTCTTGGTCCTATTTCTTCCAAGTGCAGGTTCGTCTTCTTTCCTCTTGTTTTATGCTATTACCTTTGTGTTGCAATTTTTTGCAGGTTTGTTGCTTGCTACCTGATCATGCTGATTTGATCATTCGAGCGTAGGCTCTTTTTTTAGGGTTGGCTCCTTGCCTCCCTTTTCTTTTATCGTAATTTAGATTGGGTTCATTGGCACTTAGGGTGTTTTTTATAATTTTGATTGCACTCCTAGAGCTTTGGTGGGGCATTTGAACACATTAAAGACTTGTATTTTTTTTATTTGACGCATCCAAAAGTATATTTTTATGAGTTTCAAGCACATTTAATCCTAATTATATGGGCGTAAGACTAGAATTTTATCAACATCTTTATAATTCTCTTTGCTATTTTTGGCATGTTATTAAATTATAATTATTTGAGCTTAATTATATTATGCTTTACATGCTAGAATAAATTAAATGACATTTAACAGCTTTTTCATATGATATATTTCTTGTGTATGTAAATATCACCAAACAATTATTTAAAATCTTTAAAAGAAACAACCATTTGATCTATATATATTGCACGTCTTTTAAATAATGTTAACTATCTCATGATTTTCAAATAAAAATGAATTAGCTGTGTTGAAACATTGATGAAAAGTTAGAGAATAGATTGGAAGAGATGACTAAGCATGGCCTTATGTAGATGCTATATAGCACCCAAAATACTAAAGATATCTACCAATACGATCACATATATGTTACAATTAATAAGTTGCATGAGTAACAAAAAATAGAACATTGACATAAAAAAGATTGATTTCTTCTTGAAATTCCTTTTAAAACATGATCATGGGGCCTTATGTGGGAGAAATTATTCTGTGTGGTAATCAAATCGTTTGGAGGTAAATCAGAGTGTGTCACGCCACCAGTTACACAACACCAATATATATAAAAAAAAGATGACATAATTCACTCTGATTTGCCTCCGGACGCCATCCGGTGACCGCACAGAATAATTTTTACTTCTGTGGACTGCTTTAGAAAATTTGGATTCTTACTCAGTTGAATATAATTTGAAGGTGAGCTCTTGAGTTTATTAATACCACTTTAGCATGTAATAATTACAACATGAAAACCATATCACCATAAATTTATTTCCTTTGAGCTAAGAGAAGACTTTTTTATTTATTGAATAACTATATCAAAATTTTGTATTTTACAAGCTTAATATATTTTGTTAATATCTATGTTTGTCTATGCATTTGAGTTATTATATTTTTAAGATTAATTAATTAATCCAAAGGTCAAGTTCATAGATAGTACGACCAACAAAAGGAGAAAATTTCAATCAGAATATTTTAATCAAAATTTAATCATGATATATTTAAAAAGTATTAGTTTTTTTGTGAGATATGTGAATATGACTAATCAAGCAACTCTTATATTGAAATATTTTAGAACAAATTTGTAAATAATATAATGGCCCCACCCAAAAATTTTACTTAATAAATCTTTCCTCTGGAAAAGTTACGCCAGGATTTGGACTAGGAGTGGTTCTTTTGCTTCATGTACTTCTTTTTTTTATGTTTGATTAACTGATCATAGGTTTAAGTGAGCCGAGCCGGCTCGCGCTCGAGCTCGACTCGTATACGAGCTTATCGAGCTCGCGAGTCGAGCTCGAGCTCGAGCCGGCTTGGCGATAAGGGCCAAAACTCGACTCGACTCGACTCGTTTACACCCCTAGTCTGATCACCAATTCGTTCCTGTTTTGGATGCTTCCTTATTCTGGCACATATAAGGGTGTTTCTCTTCATGCTATTTGTGAGATTAATAGGCTTCAAACGGATCGATTTTTTATTATTTCTTAAAGCAGTTTTTTAGTATAGAAATTTTAATTTTTTTACTAAAAAGCTACTTCGGAAATCAATAAGAAAGTCATCCGAAACGGAGCCTAAGAGATGAAGGTGTGCGTTGATGCTCTCATGCTAAGTGATGAAGCTTTGAGATGGAATAGGCTATTTCTAGAATTTAGCTTGTAATTAAGTAACATCATTTTCTAGACCTTTATTCATCAAAATTTTATGTTTTTTGGTAATCATCTATTCTCACTTGGAGATTTTTTAATAATAATGAAAGCTTGCAGTCTTGCTGGTGGAAAGAAATATCTCTTTCCCTCTAGAAGCTGATTTCTCTAATCCTTATTCCAAGGTTTGAAAGATGATGAGGGAGCCTTCTTATATATTTAAGAATTTGGTGAATTTCAATATACATACTGAAAGTAATTTATCTCTTGTTTGGGATCCTTAGATAAATGGAAAACCTCTCTTTTTTTTATATTTATAATAGCACTTTTCATGTTTTGAAATATCATCAATCTAATCTTAAAATTAAAGATGTCATTTCTAGAGGCAGATGAGATTTTCCGTATAATTGGTCGAATAGAGTGACTGATGCTCCCTCTGATTTTAACCTTTATGCTGAACTTCAGCCTTTGGCCTTCTCCAGTCGAACGTCAAACATGTTTATGACGTCGTTCATCGTTCCAGCTGAATGCAAAACTTTTTGCTATTTGCTTGCTGGTAGACAGTGCGACGCCAATATTGACATCGTACTGTTCACCCACTATATGTTTTTTTTAAATATAAATATATTATTAAAAATATATAAAACATTATGGAAAAGAATATACTAGGAATATTTTTTATTAATGTTAGAAAATAGAATTCAATTGGAGATAAGTTTTTGCTGTTAATTAGTTTGTTTGCATTATATTTTTTATCACAAAATTTAGTTTTTGGCGTTACATATTTTTTTCACCTGTGCTAGGTTTTAGCAGCGGTTTTAAGCGCTCCTAAAGCCTTCCATCAGCAACACTCATAAAATTGCCGCAAAATTCTTTCCAGCGAACGAAGATACATCCGATTTGCAACGGTTCCTAAACCACTGCAAATACTTTAGTTGGTGTTTATCCACTAGTTGCAGTAGGTCAAAAAAATGCTGCAAAAGCTTGATTTATTAGTAGTGAAAAAAATATTTTATTTCTAATGCAATATACTTGTAAGATAAACATTCAATTAGTATTATTTCTAATGCAATCTACTTGTAAGATATCTCTATTTATTTTATACTAATTTAAATAATTACTTTCACCAAATAAAAAAATGATTAAATTATACTAATTTCTAAAACATTTTTGTATGTTTTAAAGAGCATCCGTATAATTCTATCATCCAAAATGCATTTGTTATACATCCATTATTTTTGAGCATTCAACTTTTCTTATAAAGTTGATGATCAATAGAGAGAAATGGATATTCCAGAGAGATATAATCAACCTTTAGAGCACACGAGATGCTTTGATTCTACTCAATCTCTCCACCCAAATTCCCCAACTCTTCCTCAACTGCCTCAGAATTAAAAACTTCTTCATTCTGAAATCTAGCTAGCTAAACAAACAGAAGAATGCAAATCAAGCTATATATATAAAGCTTCAACATTTCTACGTTGATTATTGAAAAGCAGTATAAAGCGCGGTACAGACCCATCTTTATCTTTTGTAACAGAAATAAGCACAAAAATCTAGTACAAATAAGCCAAGATTTCAGAACAACACAAAAGCATGCAGCTTCAGCTACCCCATAGTTACTTTTAATTGTCCAAGAGTGGATAGAGCAGTCGCAAGAGCTTCTCCAATCCAATCTTCTTTCTCCTTCAATGATGGTATTAACGCAAGAGCCTCGTCACAGGTCTCTGGACAAGTATTTCCCAACATACAAATCTCCTCATCAGTGACTCCATAATCTCTGAGACTGCCCAAGACGCCATGAACATAATCTATGTTGGTGTAATGCACTGCTTCATTCACGTACTGCAACGCACTTTCAAAAGTCTCGGTCATCTGGATCCCATGTTTAGTAAATGTGGGCAAGTTTTCATCATAAAACTGCTGCAGAAGAAGCGCTGCTTCATAATCCATAAGTAATTTAGCGCCTGGAGGAACGTCAATTTCTAGGCTCACGTCATTGTCTGCAATAGAGGCCTTAGCTGAAAAGGAACTTGAAACCTCATCAACCTTTTCTTTGCCTTTGTTCCTTCTCGGCGCCATTACAATGTGCTGAATAAGATAACAAAATAATAAGACATTACAAAAATACTAAATAAACTACATCTATTTCATAAGAAGTTGTGTGTATTTATGTTCAACAATGCAAACATAATTAAATTGTTTTAGACAAACTTAGTGATTAGTTCCGCTTGATAAGTAATTTTGATATCGGAGCTATTGCTCGATTCTTTTATTATAAACTTCGTTCTATGTATTAGTCACATAATTAAATAGTTTGGCTTTTATATTTTTCTTTAGGCCTATTGCCTTTAATGTGGCCTACAAATTCTATAAGGGGCTGTTGTCTTGTAATGAAAGTGATGAATAAGATTTGAGTTTAGTTTGCTTTCTAATTCTGTATCTTGAAGTGCATTTAGGTGGTGAATTCTTCTAAGGAGTTCTTCGTGTTGTGCTTGGTCACGGTCACCGGATGTTTGACAAGGAGTTGTCAAGCCCCTTCCGGTCCGGTGTTAAAATAACAAATAAACTTTAATAAAATTTAAAAATCAAGCTAAATTCATGCCAAACTTGAACTCTATAAAAAAAAAAAGAAAGAAACTAACATGAACAAAAAGTATTCATCTCAAATCAATTCATCGATAATCCTAGAAATATTACATGGCACGAAATTGTTGAATCTAATTTTATATGTCGGCGAAATCTAGATTGTAAGAATCATTCGAAATTGTTGAAATATCCTTGAAATACTATATTTTTAGTGAGCTTTTGATCCTTTAATTATTTGTACTTTTTTTTATAATTAAGACGTAGACCCCTATGTGTGTTTTAAAAAACAAAACAAAATATAGAAATAGAGAGAGAAAGAGAGGTAGAGAATGCTATGATTTTTTTTTTTTTATTACCAGAAAGTAGAGAGCTTAAGAAAAATAATTTCTTGTGTGATGTGCCCTTATGGTTGCCTACTAACCTCCTATTTATAGGTGGGGGTGGGGTAGAGAGAAGGTTCTATAATAAAGTTACATTAATAGAAAATACATAAATTATTAAATATAAACCAATAATAAATTTCCATAAAATTAAAGATATGATAATTATGAGGCTTTAATTATATATGATTAATTTAATGCTTTTCAAAATAATAATAGAAATATATATAATTACTAATAAACCATTGCAAATGTTTTTATATCTATGAATCCCTTAACAAATTTTTTTGTATAATGTTATATAGGAAATTTCTCACTATTCCTAATTTTTCATATTGAGAGATGGTCATGAACTTCTATTAATGATTGAGATTTCTACATTGGGCTCTATCCATGAACATGTACTTTTTTTATGAATTTTAAGTACATTTAGTTCTAATACATGCTTACATATATTTATTTATTCAAGTCACAGTGAGGACTGAGCCACATTTTTAGGTGACTTTGCTGACTTCTTATTTCTATCATTTTGGACTCATGCGTGGCTTTGTAACATTTACAAACTTTTGATTTTATGAATTTCTCCACTCAATGCCTTAAAATTTTACTAAGAAAAATAATAATGCAAATTCGATTTGCATATCGTATTTGGCACGCCATGCACTCCCGCACGGAGCACCCGCATGCACTACTGTGCTAGCCCGAACGATGTGGGATTTCATTTCAGTTGGTGGGATTCTTCATTTTTGCAAAATCCTAAATCCCGTTGCATGACACCACACAGGATTTTGTTTCATTTCCATTTATCGAAGAAATGGTTAATTAATAAATGGGTTGGCAGGTCTTGTCGAGTCGACCCGGATCCGAATCGGATCGGGTTTGGGTTTGGGTATGTGACCCATTTTCCTAATCAGGTTGGGTTTGATTTGTATCAAGTGATAGCAGACCATTTTTTTTGTTGAACCCAAACTCAAACCCAACCCGAAAACTCATTTTGACAACCTTAGTCCCAACCATTCGCAATAGCCCTAAAACTGTTTGACTTACAATAAGTTCACATTATTCTTTATAAAAACAATTGCTTGGTTCATCACATTTAATATGCATGTTTTTTTTTTCTTTGTGGAGACATGTCTACCAAGATTTTATGTATATGTATCTAAATAGTATTTAATCGTTAATGAACATAGTGACTATAAGAAATGTAGCTGTTAATGATATCATATAACATGGTCATTGCAGTAACTATTCTTTCATGTTCATTTGCATTCAAACGTCCTAGTCGTCTATGTAATTCATATAAGTTTGTAGGCTCAATTTATGAATATTAAATATTGCAAAGAGCTTCATCCCATAGCTTGTAGTTACATAAGGTCTAACTCGTTTGTTTGGAAAAGGCTTTGCAACATCAAATGAGAAGCTGAGCAATTTATTCAATGGGGTTTGGGCAAAGGGGGTATTTTTTTCTGGCAAGATAATTGGTTAGGGGAGCAATTTATTAAATGGGGTTTGGGCAAAGGGGATATTCTTTTTCTGGCAAGATAATTGGTTAGGGAATGATTCTATTGACAGCTTTCTTAATACACATACTTTTGCATAATATTAAGGTTCATAGTTTTATTGATAATGGGAGTTGGAATGTTAATAAACTTATGGAGTTATCCACTTTGATTTAATTGTTAGTATTCTGAACATCCCTTTACAGTTATAATGCACTGATAAAATTTTGTTCAATATTTCTCCGCCTAGTAAGTTTAATCTTAAAAATGTTTTTGATACTATTAGAATTAATTATGACAAATGACATATTTATTCTGCTATTTGGCACAACAGCATTTCCTTATCTTTTTTTTGGCAGCTGAAACCCGACGCTCTGGCGATTTAGGGTTTCCGCTCTTCCTCCTTCGTCTTCGTCCGTTTCGGCCTGTTTTTCTCCCAGTTTTCCGGTGTTTCTTTGTATTTTAGTCTAGCTCTGTTCGTTTTTTGCTCTTCGCCCCGCGAGGGATGGTTCGTTGATGGCTGCTTCGCAGCCCCCAAACCCTTGGGGCGCTGTGGCTGGTCCTGAGCCGATAAAAAACAAAGGCTTTTTCAATCTTGAAGCAGGTGATGGTTCGCCCTCTAGATCACGATCTTTTAAGGATGTTCTCTCTGGTGGCGCATCTTCAGGTGATGTCCTCCCTAACTTGTCCCAAACGGTTTTTAATGGGGTTCCTGCCATTCTTTTGACTGATGATGAAGTGCTCAAACTAGCATCGCCCTTCCAGTTCACCTTGGTCGGTAAATTTGGTCTTAACAGACCAAATCTTGACTCTATTCGGAATTTTTTTACTAACCTTAAACTCTCGGGTTTCTTCTCTATTGGTCTTTTAGATTCAAGGCATGTAGCGATACAACTTTCTAACGATCTTGACTATAGTAGAATCTTTGCTAGAAGATCGTATTTCATCTTTAACTGTCAAATGCGCATTTTAAAATGGACGCCTTTTTTTGATATAAAAGAATAATCGCCAATAGTTCCTATATGGATTAATTTCTTTTCCTAATCTTAGGCTTCATTTTTTTAATCAGAAAGTTTTACATGCATTGGGTTCTATTTTCGATAGACCTCTCCAAACCGATCAAGCTACAGCTTCACGCACAAGACCTTCTGTGGCTAGAATTTTAGTTGAAGTGGACATAACCAAAAAGCATTCTAAGGAAATATGGGTGGGATCGAAAGCCTATGGTTATATGCAAAAAAGTTGAATTCGAGAAAGTCCCTGAATTTTGTTCTCATTGCAAGATCCATGGACATGCTCCTTTTGATTGCTTTAAACTACACCCGGAACTTAAAAAAACGTCTGTTCAGATGGATGGTAAGCTTGGATCCATCGAGAAAATATATGTGCCTACTGGGAAAGTTATTCAATCCACTCAGGTGGAACCGCCTTCATCATCTGATAAGTTGAATGTTGAAATGATTGCATCTCAAACTCCCTTGCATACTTCTAATGCTGATATTATTTTAATGGAAGTTCAATCTACTCAGGTGGAACCGCCTACAACATCTAATAAGTTGGATGTTGACATTGTTGCTTCTAAAGCTATATCTGATAAGTTGGATGTTGAAATCGTTACTTCTCAAGCTCCTTTACATTCTTCTAATGCTGAAATTATTTTAATGGAGGAGAATCATGAAACCATACTGAACAACAATGAGGCATCCGATCCCAATATTTTTATTTCCATAGAATCTATGCTAAAAGACACTGATAATTTAGAGGAAGCTCATATTGATTCAGTTCATATTACTTCTAACATTGTTGAACATCAATCTAATGCCTTTGCTAATGATGCTACTAATATGGAAAGTGATACTATTGCGGATGGTAACACCGTTACTTGTGAAGAAGGGGAATTTATCCCTCCTTCAAATGAGGTGATTAAGGTCCTATCGAATGGAAACCGTGTGAGTAAGAATGTAGTTTCCTCTTCTACTGTTTTTAATGCTTATTCTAAAAATTCTGATGAGGATGCATTTTCGAAAGCTACAAAAAAGAAAGGGAAAAATCATAAAAATTCCCTACCTTCTACCCCCCGTTCTACCCGTGCTCAAAATTCCTCCAAATATCTTAATGATTAAAGCTCTTCTTTGGAATGTTAGGGGCATTAGGGGTAAGGATTCTATTGCTAGAGTTAAAAACCTTACTAGAATGCATAGTATCATGTTTTTAGTTTTAATTGAACCTCTCATTTCTTCTGATAAACTTTGTTCTACTGCTTCGAAATTGGGCTTTTCTAATTTTGCTGCTAACTGTTCTAACAAGATATGGATTATGTGGAATAGCAATATTAATGTGAACATTATATCTGATTTCCCTCAAATTATTAATTGTGAAATTGTATTTTTTAACTACAAGTGTTATGCCTCTTTTGTCTATGCTGCTACCACTAGATGGAATTGTATCCCTCTTTGGGATCAAATTCGACAATTTGCTAACAATATTAATGGCCCTTGGTGCATTGGTGGTTATTTTAACATTATTTCTAATGCTTCGGAAAGAAGAGGAGGTAATTTGACTAACTCTGTTGCTATGGAAGATTTTAATTATGTTATCTCTGACTGCTTTCTGAATGATATTGGCTTTAATGGTAGTCCTTTCACCTGGAATAGATCCACTATTTGGCAGCGTCTGGATAGATTTCTTTTCAACAATGATTGGCTCTCTATGTTCTCCATGTCTTATGTTGATTATCTTAGTAGAACTTTATCTGACCATTGTCCCTTATTGCTTAATATCAATGCTAATATTAAAGTGGGCAAGGCTACTTTTAGATTCCAAAATATGTGGATTTCTCATGCTGATTTTAAGAATGTTATTAGTACCAACTGGAATGCCCCCATTTACCCTAATAATGACATTAAAGGTATGTTTCTTCTTTGGTCTAAACTTAGTAGATTAAAACATGTTTTAAATTGGCGGAATAAAAATGTCTTTAAGAATGTCTTCACCAACATCAAGGAAGCTGAACTGAAAGTTCTTGAACTTGAAAATTCCTATATGGTTGACCCTTCTAATGAGAATTTGATCATGTTGAACTGTGCTAAGGATTCTCTTATTCTGCTTCAGGAACAGGAGGAAATTTTTTGGAAACAAAAAGCTAACTTCAAATTTACTTTGGAAGGAGATAGGAATACTACATTTTTCTATGTCATGGCTAATCGTAATAAGACTAAGAATTATATTCATAAAATAGTTGAATGTGATGGCTCTACCATTGAGTCCGAGGAACTTATTTGTAAATCTGGTGTGGAACATTTTAAGAACAGGTTCAATGATCATTTTACCAAAGCCCCTCTTTTGAATCCTCACGTTATCTCGCATATTATTAATGATTTCGATAATGATTCTCTTTGTCTTTTACCTTCTGATGTGGAAATTTACAATGCAGTTATGGATTTGAATGGTGAATCCATTGCGGGTCCGGATGGTTACACTACCAAATTTTTTCATCAATGTTGGGATATTGTTAAAGTTGATATTATTGATGCTGTTATCGATTTTTTTAAGGGTTCTCCCTACCCGAAATTTTTCACTTCTACTAATATTTTTCTTATTCCTAAAATTGTTGGGGCTAATAAGTGGAATGACTTTAGACCTATAAGCCTTTGTTCTTTTTTTAATAAACTTATTTCCAAAATTATCTCCAAAAGATTGGAAAGCATTCTTCCTAAAATTATTTCTTATAATCAAACTGGTTTTGTTAAAGGTAGGAGCATTTTCGATAATGTTTTAATGACTCAAGAGCTTGCTCATGAAATTAATACTAAAGTTAAAGGTGGCAATATCTTTTTGAAACTGGATATTTCTAAAGCCTATGATAATCTTAACTGGAATTTTTTGTATAAGGTTATGTCTTTATTTGGCTTTAGTGATTTATTTATAAAGTTGGTTAAAAATAGTATTGATAATTGTTACTTTTCTGTTGTTATTAATGGTAGGACCCTTGGTTTTTTCAAGTCTTCTAAAGGTTTAAGACAAGGTGATAACATATCCCCGGCGCTTTTTATTATTGCTATGGAATATCTATCTAGGGGTATTGAAGAATTATATTTAAGAAATCCTAAACTTCACTTTCGTTCTATTAGAGGTTTTTCGATTTCTCATCTTAGTTTTGCTGATGATTTTATTCTTTTCTCTAATGGCTCGATTAACAAAATTAGACTTTTGAGTAATTTTCTGGTTCAATTCCATATTTCTACTGGTTTAGCTATTAATAAGGATAAATGCAGTTTTATTGCTGGTAAATCTATCAATAGAGATAGAATCACTGCTATTCAAAGAATTTGTGGTTTTCAAGCTAGAACTTTACCCATTAAATTTTTGGGCACCCCTATTTTTAAAGGTAAAAAGCATAGTCACCTTTTTGAAGATATTTTTTCTTGCTTCCAGAAAAATTAACTCATTGGTCCACTAATTTGTTGTCTTTTGGGGGTAGAATAATACTTATTAAATCTGTTTTGAATTCCATTCCTATTTACTTATTGCATACTCTTCAACCTACCGCTACTATTTGCCTTAGAATTGAGAGAATGATAAACAAATTTTTTTGGAGTTCCAAACTTAATAGCAATGGTATCCGTTGGGCTTCTTGGAACAACATTTGTGGCATCTATAACGAAGGTGGTTTAGGTTGCAAAAATCTTTCTGATATGGTTCAAGATTTTTCTCATAAAATTTGGTTCTCTTTCAGATCTAATGAGAGTTTATGGGCCCATTTTATGAACGCAAAATATTGTAAAGATTCGCACCCTCTGCTTGGTGTTTATAAATCCACTGATTCTTTGACCTGGAAAAGACTTTGTAAAATCAAGTGGACTGCCGATCGTTCCATTCAATGGGGAATTGGTAACGGTAATGTTTTCTTTTGGCAAGATAATTGGATTGGTCCTTTATCGATTGATTATCTTTTGAATACCTCTTCTATAGACAAAATTAAGGTTTCTAATTTTATTGCTAATGGGAGCTGGAATGTTACTAAACTTTTGGAGGTTATTCCTCCTTTTATTGTTGATATGATTCTACCGATTCCCTTAGATTTGTTTTGCAAGGATAAAATTCTATTTAAGTTGTCTTCTTCGGGTAATTTCCAGATGACAAAAGTGTGGGATGCCTTCAGGTATAGGAAAAACTTTTCTCTTATTTACTCCTCGTTATGGCATAACATTATTCCTACATCTTATTCTATTTTAGCTTGGAGATGTCTTAAAGGCTTTATCCCTGTTGATACTTTAATTCAGAAAAAAGGTTTTAGTTTCCCTTCTAAATGCCAATGTTGTTCTAACATTGAAAGTATTAATCATTTTTTTGTGAATGGGATTTTAGCTAAGCAGATTTGGAATCACTTCTTTGTTTTGGCTAAACTAAATCACGGTGATACTTACAATGATCTTCTCTCGTTATTGAAAGAGTGGATGATCAACTCTAAGGGTCACATCTTAAACTTGATCCCTGTTCTTATTTTATGGTTCATTTGGAAAGCGAGAAATGAATCCAAACATTGTGATATTAAGATGGATGCTAATGTTATTATCTCTAACATCCATCATAAAATTCTGCATCTGTCCTCATGTAATTTATTTACTTTTAAAAATTGCAAAAATTTTCATTATTTGGCTGATTCCCTTGGTATTAAAACGGGTGAGAATGTTTACAATTCTTCTCCCAAACTTGTTGTTTGGAGGAAGCCCTCTCTTCCTTATGTGAAATTGAATACCGATGGTTCCGTTAGAAACACTGTTGCTGGCACGAGTGGTATTATTTGTGATCATGAGGGAAATGTGTTAGCTGCCTTTGCCAGCCCTTTGCATACTAACTCTGTCATTACTGCTGAACTCACTGGGGTTTCTCTTGGTATTGATATATGCATTAAGATGAGTTTTTTAAATGTCTGGATTGAGGTCGATGCTGATCTTGTCATTCAGATTATTAATAACCATGCTCAGGGAAATCCTCAAAATTTTTATCTTATTAGGAAAATTAAAAATTCTCTGTCTTCTCTCAATTTTAATATTTCTCATATTTACCGTGAAGCTAATGCTTGTGCAGACTGGTTAGCTAATTTCGGCTGTCAGCTTGAGTGTTATCAAGATTTGAATATTTGCAATTTAAATTCTCTTTTGAAAGGTATGATCACCCTTGATAAAACTGCCCTTCCCTACATTAGACATGGTTAAGTTCTTATTTTTTTGGTTCTGTGGGGGGTCTCCTTTTACTGCTGCTAACTGTTATTTCAGGGGTTTTGCTGATTGCTCCTTTAGTAAAGTTCATTACGATAGATTGTTTATTTCTATTTGGCTGGTTTGTTGTTTTATAAGACCTCATGGGATTTTGTCTACTTGGTTTGGAGGTCCTAATTCCTGCTTTCAAGCCCTGTATATGCCTGCTACAAAGCTGGTTGAGGTTAGAATGTTTCGGTTAATGACTGCTACCTATTTGATTTCTACGATTTCTGTTTTGATTTTAGACTTCCTATCTACATCCACTGAGGATAATTCTGGGAGTAGTCGGTTATTTTGCATTCAAAGCCTTTATTTCTTGATGGCTGATTGGTTGGAGGATTGGCATGGCCGGATGTTATGTATTGATGACTGGATCTCTGAGTTTTACTACCGGCTTTGTTCATTTTATTCCTTCTATTTTGGCATTACGACCCCTAATGGATTGCTGAATATCTTTATTAATTGGATTAACTATGGTTGTATTTATTCTCCTTCTTTGAGTATTTCTTGCAGGTTACCTATCAATTGTTCTCTTAAGAGCTTAAATGAATGCAAGTTTCACTTAAATGGTAATCTGGAGATTATGGCTAAACCGGGGAACATATATAATTTAATTTTTGGTATTATCACCCAGAATTCTAGCAATTATCATTATTTACTCCATACTTTCATTAATTTTTTGAAGTTCATTCTGGGGACTGAGAGTCCTGGGCTCGTGATATGCTTTTCTGATTTTTTCTGGCATTCTAAGACTTTCAGATTTTGTTTTAGTAGAGGGAAGTTTGTTAAAAGGACAATATTTCTCCGTCTAGTAAGTTTAATCTTAAAAATGTTTTTGATACTATTAGAATTAGTTATGACAAATGACATTTTTATTCTGCTATTTGGCACAATAACATTCCCTTATCTTTTTCTATTATTACTTGGTGATGTATTAAAGACTTCATTTCTGTTGATACTTTACTTTGGAAAAAAAAAATAGTTTTCCTTCTAAATGTCAATGTTGTTTTAATATTGAAAACATTAATCATGTTTTCGTTAATGGGGTCATTGCTCAGAAAGTTTGGAGCTATTTTCTTGAGCTGGCTAATAAACATAATCTCAATCTCTATAGTAATATTTTGTCTATTTTAGAGGTTTGGGTGACTAATACTAAAGGCCACATCTACAACTTATTGTTGATCCTTATTATGTGGTTCCTTTGGAAGGCTAGAAATGACGCCAAGCATAATAAGATTAAAATGGATGCCAATCATATTATTGCTAATGTGAGAAACAAAATTTTACAACTTCAATCTGTTGATCTTGTTACTATTAAGAATTTTAAGAATTGTTTAGATTTGGCTTTGAAGTTTGGCATATCCATTAATATTGAGCCGTTGGTTAAAACTGAGAGAGTCGTGAGGTGGATAAAACCTCATACTCCTTATGTTAAACTTAATTCTGATGTTTCAGTTGGGACCTCTTCCACAGGTGTGGGTGGCATTATTCGTAATCAGTTTGGTGATGTTATTGTTGCTTATACTGGTCCATTAAATCTTTGTAATGTGATTACTGTTGAACTGATGGGTTTATCTCATGGCCTTGACATTTGCCATAGGTGGGGGATTCCGTATGTGTTGATTGAGGTGGATGCTTTGCTATTAATTCAGATCATTCAAAATGAGGTTAGGGTCATCCTCAAAATTTCTATATTATTAGAAGAATTAAATATTCTCTTTTTGCCCTTAATTATACTATTGCTCATATTTATCGCGAAGGCAAAACCTATGCGGATTGGTTGGCCAAATTTGGATGTCAACTGGAGGCTATTCAGGAGTTTGTTGATTCTAACTTACCTTTTCTCTTGAAAGGTTTGGTTAAGTTGGACAAACTTGTATTACTTTATATCCGTCAAATATGATGGTTTGTTTGTTAGTGTTTTTTGGTTATTGGTTTGGTGGATTCTATGGTTCCCTGTTTCTGGTTTATTTTGTTGATATGGCCAGGACATCCTTACAGTACATATGCTGGTGGCTGATGGTTGGGAGGGTTTTGTAGCCTGGACTATTTCATTTTGAGTTTATATTTGGCGGTTTGACTGCTGCCGGATGCTCTTCAAGATTTGTTTGTTCATCTATTTTAATTAATTGGTCCAGTCTCTTGTCTCTTCATGATGCTTGGGTGTCAATTGGTACTTCTTGTTGGATAGGGCACACTATTTGAGACAATTAATAGAGCACAAAACCACATTGTCTAACAAAAAACAAACAATACTTGTATATAACAAACATTCTCATCTCAAGCATGCACGTGTAAAGCTACTCATGCTTAAACCTATATAAACAATTGTATTGCCTAAGCTACGAAAGGAGAAAGAATGATGTTTCAACTAATACGCTTGTCCTATATGCAGCTTTAGTTTCTTTCTATACTTCTGCTTTTGGCTTACTTCTGCTTGCATGTTCAAAATTTTCTACATGGTATCAGAGCAGTCGTGATTCTGAACAATCCCTATGGCACACTCAGCCACTTCATAAATATCTAAATCTTCTGTAAATGCCCAAATCAACACCTCCTGCATTCCCTGCTCCCTCAAATTTGTCATCTCCAACATCAAGAGCATAATTCCCACCTAGTTATCAAATGATAACTACTCTCTATGGCGATCTCAAGCTAGTAAACTTCTTTGTGCCAATGGATTCTCAGCCTT
The DNA here is from genome assembly GCF_001605985.2 of Dendrobium catenatum. Lineage (NCBI taxonomy): Eukaryota > Viridiplantae > Streptophyta > Magnoliopsida > Asparagales > Orchidaceae > Dendrobium > Dendrobium catenatum. Next base: position 28,013,849 of record NW_021319083.1, read on the forward strand.
CCTGGACCCTACCTCTACACCGCCTTCTAGTCTCTCTCAACAATCTGATGGCATTAACATACCCCATCCCTCCTATACCAAATGGATGATCACCGACCAGAACTTAGTCGCTGCCATATGCTCCACCATTACTGCTTTAGTATTACCATACATCCTCCACCTTGAATTCACCTCAACCATCTAGTACACTCTTGTGCTCAGATTTCAGTCCTCCAACCAGTCTAGGGTCATCCAGCTCAAGAATAAGCTCCACAATATCTCCATGAAAAACCTTGCAATGACTCAATACTTAACTGAGATCAAAACGCTTATAGATAACATAGTAGCTGTCGAATCTACTGTCGATACTGAGGATATTATCCTCTACACTCTCAATGGCCTCCCAAATCCATATCAAGCCTTCAAACCCTTCATAAGAACCATGCTTACACATATAAGCTTTGTCAACCTAATTCTCTCCTCATCAGTGAGGAAATTAACATCATTGCAGAAGAGGCCCGAGTCACTCCTGCACCCGACTCCCATATAGCTCTCTATTCTTATAGAAGCTAGTCGTAATTGACAAAGCAGAGGCTGATTTCCCCAAAACATCAACACCAATTAACACAAGATCTACATATGTCTCCTCCTCCATCTGTCAAATCTACAACAAAAAGGACCACACTGCCTCCATCTGTTGGCATCGAATGAACGTTAACTACGTTCCCAACCAACCATCCGCGCCTAACAAAGCTCTCATTTGCTCCTCGGACCATCCCTCCACTGATTGGTATCTCGACTCTGGTGCCTCATCCCACCTCACCAATACTCTCGACAATCTATATATGGGATGTAACTAGGCAGCTTGTTTTCTTGTTAATAAGCTCAACCTATTATAATTTTTACTTCATCAATTATAAATTTTTGTTTTAAATAGACTCTTAAAAACTTCTTTGACCCATTTCTACACTTAATAATAACTTAATAAATAATAGATAAAAGATACGGATATTAATTTTATGCATAATATAGAGAAATCCATTAAAGTTATGAATCCACTAAGATTGGTGCCTAAGATCTTATATTAGAAATTAATTAAAGAGTATATATTGCCTAAACCAAAGCCTTTTGATATACTTATAGAATGGAGAAATGCAATATGCATAATATATATATAGAAATCCATGAAAGTTATGAATCCAACTATATTTTTTTGTATTATTAAAATCTTTTTTATTATAATTATTGAAGTGATTCATTGTCATATAAATATTACAACATATGTCTAATATTTATAGTAGCAATTTATTATCATTATTATAATAAATAATAAATATAACATAATTATTAAGAATATTTTCATTCATTGTATTTTATTTTAGTATTCTCTTAAATTGTTTGTATATAGAGGTATACTTTTATTAACATATCATTCAATTGCATAAAGCACATTGCTATTATAGCTTTTCTAATATGGTATCATTGATCTCATATTTAGAGGAAGTTTAATAGCTTATATTTTTTCTTTTAGAAATTATGATTTTCTTATAGATAATATTCATTTCACTATTATCTTTATCTCATATAATTGTACTTTAATTTTTTCTATCTTATTTTATTGTTGAATTTAAAACAATATAATTATCTATAGAGAGTTAAACTAAGTGGATATGTTTACAAAATGCAACATCATCGATAAAACAATGTCGTGACAATTTGACAATTGCTACACAATCAGTTGAACCACAAGTCAATACAAGCTGCATGAAAAGAGTGGTTGCACGATGACTATTGCCTAAGCTGCTCTACAGCTTTATTGAATGATGATAGATAAATCTCTCGTGCAGCTTTCTTTTCCTCATCCTCGTCCTCTCCCTAAACCCTAAATTCCCACTTACTTCTTTTTTTTTTGGTTAAAACCCACTGACGGGCTTACGCGTTAATATTAGAAAAAATGTATAAGCTCCTTAAAGGGACCTCCAGCTCACTACTGCTACAAGGAGCTACAATCAAATTAAAAAAGAAAACTAAGAGCCGAAATTCCCTTCTAATCCAAATTACAAAGTACCCTAATAACATTCTACGAACAAAAAAAGGAAAGGAAAAGATAAAACACCTTCAGCACTGCCCTTCCAACCACATTCGTATCTTGCACAAAATGAGAGCGAGTCTCCAAAAACCTGCAAAAGAGGCCTGCAAGGATACTTAACAAAAAATTTAAGAACGAGAAGAAGATCAAAGTAAAATTGACAAAGTTAGGACCATTTGTTAAACTCCAAGCAAAAAGGAATTTTTGCATCTTTTTATGAAAGGTATTAAGATATCCTTTGTTAATCCCATGATTACCAGCCACAATGAACAATAAATAATTGATACCGATCGAAGCATCCCTCACAAACCACCTCAAATTATAATCCCTCCAAACCAGCCAGAAATTATACAAATTCCAAAGATCACTAGTAGACCAGTCACACAGAAAACAAGTCCAGTCATTCAAAATATAATAAAGCTTAACCTCTTTTAAAAGATGCATTTAAACCAAAGAGGTATCGGTAATCTCTAGATTTAACCCCACATGCCAATCGGAATTATGCTCATTAGTAGCCATAGCATGACATACATACATCGGGCCAAAAGCATAGATGTACACAGATACATTAAAGCCCAAAGCATCCTCAGTGTAGAGGACCGAAACATTATAGTCCCAAATTAAAATGCAGCTATGAGAGATGAAACAAGTGCAATTACACATCCAGTCAGTGATAATACTAACGCCGCCACAGCAGATATAAACATAATAAAAGCACTTGTTAAAATGATTTAAATCATTATCAGCCATGACAACAAAAGTGAACAAAATGAAACCGGCAAGAGCCATTCTGCCCAACAACTTCAAATAAGCCCAGCTGACAGAACAACCAGCCAAATACACGCACCAGTAGCAAATTAAGAAGTTCAAAAAATAACTGCTCATCAACATCAAAAAGAAGAAATAGAGGCTACAAAACAATATAGAACTAAACCAGATACACACAAGGAAATGCCCATTAATTAAACCAAATATAAGGGATACTCAAATGATCCAGTCTGACCAGGCCATTAATCTCCCTGGGTAAATATTGCTCATAGTATTCATTGAAACCAAGAAAAAAGCAAATCATTTTGGCTAAGGCATCAGCAACCGCATTAACCTCTCTCATAATGTGGTAAATATACTAATTAATGAGAGAGAGAAAATGCTTAATATCACTAATCTTATAGAAATTAGTAGGATGAGGAGAAGTTTTACTTTCAAGATAATGAATTAAAAGCATCACATCTACTTCAATCCAAAAATTGGTAATGCCAAGAGAAATGCATAATTGGATACCAAAAAGAGGACTATCAATTTCATCTTGGATAGAGTTGATAGCAGTGGAGGGACCCGCAAAGGCCGTAATAACATTACTATCATAATCCCGAATTGTGCCACCACAGTCGGCATTAAAATTATTACTAGAGCCATATGTACTAAGTTTGAAACAACCTTTCAAAGGCTTCCTCCAATAAATCAGCTTTTCTTTACTGCTAGTGAGATGGGGGTTGAATTTCAAACCAAACTCATAAGCAACATGAAGATAATTTTTAAAAGAGGTAGCATTAACTAACTTAGCTCCATAAAGCTGAAGAAATTATTTTTAACTTTAGCAATGACACTTAAAGCATTCATATTAATATTATCATGTTTAGAAGCATTCCTATTGTCCAATAAAAATCAACAAATAATAACAGGAAGAATATTTCTAATATGACCTTTAGTAGGAATAAACCAATCTTTAAGAAGATAAGTAATATAATCATAACGAGTAGTAGAAAGAACATTAAGCATAATGTCAAAATGAATCCAAACTTTCATAGCAATCGGGCCTTGGATAAACACATGGTTCAAATTCTCAATATGATACCAGCATTGACATTTAGAGACAATATACAAACCTTTTTTAACTAAAAGAGAATCAACAGGTAAATAATTGTGTAAAATCCTCCAAAGAAGAAAGGAGTAAGTAGGGGGAATTAATAATAGCATGCCAAATAGATACATAAAGAGGATTTTTATGCAAGCTTTGTCTAATGGAATTCCAAACCTGTTTAGTATCAAAACTGCCATCGTTAGACCGATTAAATAAAATGCAATCCTCATTCTCCATGTGAATAGAGATCTTAGTAATTAAGTTAATAATAAAGTTAGGGACAAGATTGGCAAGTAACCAACATTCCACTCTTCATTGATTATAAAATCCTTGACTTTCTAAGAAAAAGTATAGTGAGTATATAAGTGATTATCAATAGAAAAATTGCCCAACCATTTATCTTGCCAAATTAAAATGTTCCCCTCACCCATACCTCATTGAATGAACTCTTAAGCTTCCCACTTAATACTACAAAGTCTCTTCCAATTAAAAGAGTCCCCTTGTTAAAAAAAAAAAAATTTAAAGGGTCTTTCCCAGCACAGTACTTAGAAACAATGAACTTAGCCCATAAACTATTTTTGGCTCTAAAAGCAAACCAAAGTTTGTGATTATAAGTCTTGATCATATCAGTAAAGGTCCAGAAACCTAATCTGCCCTCATCCATAGTCCCCGCACAATTACTCCAAGAACCCCAAACAATAGACCGATTACCATCCTTGAAACCCCAAAGGAATTTATTAAAAATAATCTTCATTCTACTACAAACATTAAGGGTCGGGCACAAGGTATGCAACAAATATATAGGAATCGACCACAACACAAGTTTTCTGAGAACAAGCCTACCACCATAAGAAAGAAAATTAAAAACCCAAGAAGAGAGTTTCTTATGAATAGTCCTAAAACTATCATCAAATAAATGAGATCATTTCTTACCCTTACAAAGCGGAACACCCTGTTGACCTCGTTTTCGGCATCGGTCACTCACATTATATTGTCTTGCATTTTATAGATTGATCTATATTCCTGCATGTTGCTTCGTGTTTGGTGAAGGGTCAAATTGCGTATTTTTGCCTTGGCTCGTCGTCGGAGACCCACACACCCAAATACTTCAACGAAAGACGAAGCCTTTCTTTTAAACCAAATTTTCTTTCAATACTCATAATATGGCTAGGGGAAATAGATTTAGCATGAATAAAACAACTCTTAGCAGAATTAAATATTAACCCACTAGCATGTTGGAAAGAATCAACAAATTTGAAAAGGATGTTCAGCATTTCTATAGAGGCATTAGAAAAAAATAATAAAATCATCCGCAAAGCTCAAATGAGTAATGGGAAAACCACCACTCATTTTAAAATTCAGACTAGGGTGGATTATGAAAAGATTGTTAATACCACGAGACAAAAATTCCACAGCTATGATAAAGAGAGCAGGAGATAATGGGTCCCCCTGTCTAAGACCATTAGAGGACTTGAAAGAATCGTGAGACTTACCATTGATAATAACAGAGAAATAATAGAACTCAATACAGTTTTTAATGAGATTGATGAATTGCAACTTAAAACCAAAAAGCTTTAAAATTTTATAAAGAAATTCCCAATTGATATTATCATAGGCTTTAGTTATATCAACTTTGAAAATAATATTGCCACCAACAACCCTAGCATGCAAATCATGAACTAACTCTTGAGCAAGTAACACATTATCAAAAATAGATCTACCTTTAATAAAACCAGTTTGTTCTAACGAAATAATAGTAGGAAGAATAAGCGCAAGCCTTCCCATAATGATTTTAGCAATGAGCTTGTTAAAAAGGTACATAAGCTAATGGGATGGTAATCATTCCAAAAAATTAATAGTATTAGATTTAGGAATTAAAGCTATGGAAGTAGATGTAAAGAATTTAGGGATAGGAGTACCCCTAAAAAAATTGACCACAGTATTGATGAGGTCCTCTTTAATGATCTCCCAAGATTGCTGAAAGAACTTGTTAGTAAAGTCATCCGGGCCAGCAACAGACTCAGAGTTCATGTCTTTCAAAGTAATCAAAATTTCCTCTTCAGAAAGAATATTAATTAACATCAAATTATCCTCATCAGAAACAAGAGTAGGAATATAATAAAAATAAGTATCCATATCAAGGCAAAATTTATTATTGAAATTTTTTTCAAAATATTGAGCACTCGAAGTAGCAATCACATCCGGATCCTCAATCAAATTCCCATCAGGGAGCTTATAAATACTCCTACTAACTTTATTATGATTAGCAATGTTATGAAAATAAGTAGTGTTACGATCTCCACAAGAAATTTGGAGGCTTTTTGCCTCCAATAAGCTTATTCTGTTTCCTGAAGTTTAAACAAAATAGTTTTGATAGTATTAAGACTAGATAAATTATCAAAAGTGGAATTTTGCATATAAGCCAAATCAACAATCTCCACCTCTTTTTCAGCAAGTTTACTATTAGCAAAATTATTTTTAAAAATGCATTTATTCCACCAAGAAAGTTTTTGTTTAAACCTTTTAAGTTTGAACCAAAATCTAGTCATACCATAAACATTATCAAAGGGGAAAAGAGGGGCTTCCCAATTGCTCTTCACAATATAATCAAAATTATCATCAAGAAGCCGGCCACTTATTCTAGAATCTAAAAGGTTAAAAAGTATTACTTATAGTTCTATTCATGCTAATTAATAAAGGAGAGTGATCAGATAAAGTTCTAGTTAAATGCTCAATGTGAGTATTTTGAAAAGAAGAAATCCATTGATCATTAAAGAGGATATGATCCAATCTTTGCCACATAGTACCCTTATTCTAGGTAAAACCATTACCTGAGAAACCAATGTCATGCAAATTACAACTCATAATCATATCGTTGAAATCCTCCATAGCATGAAAATTAGGAGGTTTTCCACCAACTATTTCAGAAGCATTATAATGCAATTAAATCCCACCAACCATCCAAGGTGCATTAACAGAAGAAGCAAAATCAGTAAGTTGATCCCAAAGAATTTTTCTCCCAATTCTATAACAAGAAGCATAAACAAAAGAAGCATGGCAGGATACTTGGTTAAAAGTAATATTGGCATGAATTAACTTAGTCAAATCCATAATAACATCTAAAGAAATAAAGCGTTTCCAAAAGATTCTTAACTCTATCCTTAGATAGAGAAGCACCCACACCCCTAATATTCTACACAAGAGCTTTAACCATTAATAACAAGATGGGATGCTCTAGTGGCCCTAGGGGTATTGTTAGGTGTGACCTTTTTATTCTTACACTTCTTTTTAGTATGAGTTATGAAACCTTCCAAAAAAAGCTGGAATAGTCAAATATTTGGTGAGTATGACAAAGCAACAACCAGTCCACATGCTATAATAAATCACATGCATTCATGCATAACAAATTTCTTCATCTTACTCATACACGTGTCAAGCTACCTAAGCATAAACCTATATAAACATTTGTACTGTAGTTGATGTCAGTCATCCACGTGCAGCCCTTCGCTATGCTAGGGTTTTTGGCTCCCTAGCTCTGTCCCCTCCCGCCACCCCCTCTGGGGGCTTTTTCCCCATGGCCGACGACGATTTTCCACCACTCTCTTCCTCCCTCAACAACCCACCCTCTTTCTCTGCGGTTCTTCCCTTTTGATGTTGTATTACTATATAGATATATACTACTACTACTATTATTATAAAAGTTGCTCGAGTTTCTTCCCAAATAAAATTCTAACCTTTCATTTTAGTTATTCAAATATAATATTGATATTTGATTTTATTATCTTTTTTATGATTAATCAATCATTTTAAAAATACTTAATATGTAATTAATGTTATTTAAGCAAACAAATGAAAAAAATTCTTTGAATTTTCTAATGCCTCAATCTTAGCCTTCCTTTATATTTATTAATTATCCATTTGTATTACACATGCTTCATTTTTTTTATGACCTTAATTCATACTCATTAAATATCCATTCATATTCCCATATTCATATCATTATACTTATTATTCTCTTTTAATACATATACACAGTAATCCAGTAACATATAGTAGCCTCTTGCATCCAAGCATGAACCCAATCCGCATCCGAAAAAGCTTGCATTTGAAGAATAAATGTAGCGGGAAAGAAAATACCTGTCCTAGGTGTTGCTTTAAGATATCTATTTAAGAAATATTTTAGTATGCCCAAATCCTCGAGTTTATATTGTGTATGTAGGAAACTTTTCAATAAAATAATTAGGGAAATATTTGGACTTGTGATTGTGATGTTGTAAATTTAAACTAATAATGCATTAAAGTTAGAACAATTTCCTATTGTAAAGATAGAAAAGTCTAAATTGATTGAATACAAATGAATTTAAGCAAGGAATGAGATAAATTTGAATATTATTGATGCGAGGCTTGTTTACGTTCATAAATGATTTTTCACAAATGACATACCATTTTTTTCTATTTGTGTTAGTAAGCTTATCCGATCCTTACTTGCATATCTTGGAGGAAAATTAATGCAGACCTCTTCAAATATATCACCATGAAGAAAAGTATTATTGACATCAAATAAAATGATAAAACCAATTTTGTATAGAAGCACGAGCTAACAACATTTTAATAGTGTACGTTCATCTTGCCAACCGGGGAGAATATTTTTTTAAAGTCAATGCCTTCTTGTTGGGTCTAGCCTTTTGGCAACCAAGTAAGTTTTGTGTTTATTGAACTTAGGAGATTTAATGAACTCAACGCAATGATAATAAACTGATCACCAACACGATTCAAAGCAAATCACCTACCTACTAGGCCCCAAAAGTAGATTAAGCAAATTCATCAAGAACTTTCAACATAACAACACACTTTTCTTTTTGAACCCAAAGATCGGCTAGATATATATTTATTCAAAACATTTAACACAACAACTTGGCAAGACTTGACCAGGTTGGTCAATGACTTCATATGAATTTGTTTCTAAAAGTTTGAATAGATTGTTAGACCTAATACAACTATCCCAAGGCTAACCAAGAGGGGGTGAATTGGTAATTTAAAAAATATCTTGGATGTTAGAAAATCGATTTAAGATTTTTTAGCACACATGAACTTAGCCCATAAACTATTTTTTACTCTAAAAGAAAACCAAAGTTTATGATTATAAGTCTTGATCATATCAGTAAAGGTCCGGAAACCTAATCTGCCCTCATCCATAGTCCCACACAATTACTCCAAGAACCCCAAACAATAGACCAATTACCATCCTTGAAACCCCAAAGGAATTTATTAAAAATAATCTTCATTCTACTACAAACATTGAGGGTCGGGCACAAGGTATGCAACAAATATATAGGAATCGAGCACGACACATGTTTTATGAGAACAAGTCTACCACCATAAGAAATAAAATTAAAAGCCCAAGAAGAGAGTTTCTTATAAATAGTCCTAAAAATATCATCAAATAAATAAGATCATTTCTAATTACCCTTATAAAGCGGAACACCCAAATACTTCAACGAAAGAAGCCTTTCTTTTAAACTAAATTTTCTTTTATTACTAGTAATATGGCTAAGGGAAATAGATTTAGCATGAATAAAACAACTCTTAGCAGAATTAAATATTAACCCACTAGCATGCTGGAAAGAATTAAGAAATTTGGAAAGGATGTTCAGCATTTTTATAGAGGCATTAGAAAAAAATAATAAAATCATTCGCAAAACTCAAATGAGTAATGGGAAAACCACCACTCATTTTAAAATTCAGACTTGGGTGGATTCTAAAAAGATTGTTAATACCATGTGATAAAAATTCCACAGCTATGATAAATAGAGCATGAGATAATGGTCCCCCTGTCTAAGACCATTAGAGGACTTGAAAAAATTGTGGGACTTACCATTGATAATAACAGAGAAATAATGGAACTCAATACAGTTTTTAATGAGATTGATGAATTGCAACTTAAAACCAACAAGCTTTAAAATTTTATAAAGAAATTCTCAATTGAGATTATTATAGGCTTTAGTTATATCAACTTTGAAAATAATATTGCCACCAACAACCCTAGCATACAAATCATAAACTAACTCTTGAGCAAGTAACACATTATCAAAAATAGATCTACCTTTAATAAAACAAGTTTGTTCTAACGAAATAATAGTAGGAAGAACAAGTGCAAGCCTTCCCATAATGATTTTAGCAATGAGCTTGTTAAAAAAGGTACATAAGCTAATGGGACGATAATCATTCCAAAAAATTAATAGCATTATATTTAGGAATTAAAGCTATGGAAGTAGATGTAAAGAATTTAGGGATAGGAGTACTCCTAAAAAATTTACCACAGTATTGATGAGGTCTTCTTTAATGATCTCCCAAGATTGCTGAAAGAACTTGTTAGTAAAGCCATCCAGGCCAGCAATAGACTCAGAGTTCATGTCTTTCAAAGTAATCAAAATTTCCTCTTCAGAAGGATTATTAAACAACATCAAATTATCCTCATCAGAAACAAGAGTATGAATATAATAAAAATTGGTATCCATATCAGGGCAAAATTTATTATTGAAATTTTTTTCAACATATTGAGCACTCGAAGTAGCAATCAGATCCGGATCCTCAATCACATTCCAATCAGGGGTAATGAGGTTTTAAATACTCCTACTAACTTTATTATGATTAGCAATGTTATGAAAATAAGTAGTGTTACGATCTCCTTAACTTCCACAAGAAATTTGGAGGCTTTCTGTCTCTAATAAGCTTCTTTTGTTTCCTGAAGTTTAAACAAAATAGTTTTGACAGTATTAAGACTAGATAAATTATCAAAAGTGGAATTCTGCATATAAGCCAAATCAGCAATCTCTACCTCTTTTTCAGCAAGTTTAATATTAGCAAAAATATTTCTAAAATGCATTTATTCCACCAAGAAAGTTTTTGTTTAAGCCTTTTAAGTTTGAACCAAAATATATTCATACCATAAACATTATCAAAGGGAAAAAGAGGGGCTTCCCAATTGCTCTTCACAATATAATCAAAATTATCATCTAGAAGCCACATATTCTAGAATCTAAAAGGTTGAAAAGTATTACTTATAGTTCTATTCATGCTAATTAATAAAGGAGAGTGATCAAATAAAGTTCTAGTTAAATGCTCAATGTGAGTAAATCCATTGATCATTAAAGAGGATACGATCCAATCTTTGTCACATAGCACCCTTATTCAGGTAAAACCATTACCTGAGAAACCAATGTCATGCAAATTACAACTCATAATCATATCGTTGAAATCCTCCATAGAATAAAAATTAGGAGGTTTACCACCAACTCTTTCAGAAGCATTAGTAATGCAATTAAAATTCCCACCAACCATCCAAGGTGTATTAACAGAAGAAGCAAAATCAGTAAGTTGATCCCAAAGAATTTTTCTCCCAATTCTATAACAAGAAGCATAAACAAAAGAAGCATAGCAGGATACTTGGTTAAAAGTAATATTGGAATGAATTAACTTAGTCAAATCCATAATAACATCTAAAGAAATAAAGCATTTCCAAAAGATCCAGATTTTGTTTGTGCAATTACCAAAAGCAAAATCAAAACCCAAATTCTTACACACATAATCCAATTTAGTGGAGGAGACAAACGGCTCAAGCGAAATCAGAAGGTGAATATCATTCATCCTATAAAGATTCTTAACTCTATCCTTAGATAGAGAAGCACCCACACCCCTAATATTCTACACAAGAGCTTTAACCATTAATAACAAGATGGGATGCTCTAGTGGCCCTAGGGGTATTGTTAGGTGCGACCTTTTTATTCTTACCCTTCTTTTTAGTATGAGTTATGAAACCTTCCTAAAAAAAAAGTTGGAATAGTCAAAGATTTGGTGAGTATGACAAAGCAACAACCTGTCCACATGCTATAATAAATCACATACATTCATGCATAACAAATTTCTTCATCTCACTCATACACGTGTCAAGCTACCTAAGCATAAACCTATATAAACATTTGTACTATATTTGGCTCCCTAGCTCTATCCCCTCCCGCCACCCCCTCTGGGGGCTTTTTCCCCATGGCCGACGGCGATTTTCCACCGCTCTCTTCCTCCCTCAACAACCCACACTCTTCCTCTGCGGTTCTTCCCTTTTGATGTTGTATTACTATATAGATATATACATACATACATACATACTACTATTATTATAAAAGTTGCTCGAGTTTCTTCCCAAATAAAATTCTAACCTTTCATTTTAGTTATTCAAATATAATATTGATACTTTATTTTATTATCTTTTTTATGATCAATTAATCATTTTAAAAATACTTAATATGTAATTAATTTTTATTTAAGCAAACAAATGAAAAAAATTCTTTGAATTTCTAATGCCTCAATCTTAGCCTTCCTTTATATTTATTAATTATCTATTTGTATTACATATGCTTCATTTTTTTATGACCTTAATTCATAATCATTAAATATTCATTCATATTCCCATATTCATATCATTATACTTATTATTCTCTTTTAATACATATACATAGTAATCTAGTAACGTATAGTAGCATCTTGCATCCAAGCATGACCCCAATCCGCATCCGAAAAAGCTTGCATTTGAAGAATAAATGTAGTGGGAAAGAAAAAACCTATCCTAGGTGTTGCTTTAAGATATCTATTTAAGAAATATTTTAGTATGCCCAAATCCTTGAGTTTATATTGTGTATGTAGGAAACTTTTCAATAAAATAATTAAGGAAATATTTGGACTTGTGATTGTGATGTTGTAAATTTAAACTAATAATGCAGTAAAGTTAGAACAATTTCCTATTGTAAAGATAGAAAAGTCTAAATTGATTGAATACAATCGAATTTAAGCAAGGAATGAAATAAATTTGCACATTATTGATGCGAGGCTTGTTTAAGTTCATAAATGATTTTTCACAAATTTTTTTCTATTTGTGTTAGTAAGCTTATCCAATCCTTACTTGAATATCTTGGAGGAAAATTAATGCAGACCTCTTCAAATATATCACCATGAAAAAAAGTATTATTGACATCAAACAAAATGACAAAACCAATTTTGTATAGAAGCGTGAGCTAAAAAATATTTTAATAGTGTTCATCTTGGCAACCGGGGAGAATATTTTTGAAAAGTCAATGCCTTCTTGTTGGGTCTAGCCTTTTGGCAACCAAGTAAGTTTTGTGTTTATTGAACTTAGGAGATTTAATGAACTCAACGCCATGATAATGAACTCAATCACCAACACGATTCAAAGCAAATCACCTACCTACTCGGCCCCAAAAGTAGATTAAGCAAATTCATCAAGAACTTTCAACATAACAACAGACTTTTCTTTTTGAACCCAAAGATCGACTAGATATATATTCATTCAAAACATTTAACACAACAACTTGGCAAGACTTGACCAGGTTGGTCAATGACTTCACATGAACTTATTTCTAAAAGTTTAAATAGGTTGTTAGACCTAATACAACTGTCCCAAGGCTAATCAAGAGGGAGTGAATTGGTAATTTAAAAAATCTCTTGGATGTTAGAAAATCGATTTAAGATTTTTTAGCACAATAATGAAATTTTTACAAAAAAAAAAAAATTCGACCACAATAAACTGAAATGTAGTAAAAAAGTAAATGCATAATAACACTAAATTTTATAGTAGTTCGGTCCAACTAGACCTGCATCCACTCCCTAAAGACTCCTTCCGGTATTGCATTATATCAAAGTGACTCTCATTTTGCTTCCACAGAAAGGTGGAGAAACCCTTACAACAACTACTCTTCCACCAACCCGGTATGACAGAGTACAGACGTTATTTTTCACCCTCCTAGTGATGGCAGAGTACCAATGTCCTTTATCATCCTCCTAGTGATAGAAGAGACCCTCCTGGTGATGATAGAGTACCAACATTCTTTTTCATACTTTTGGTGATGGTAGAATACCGTGATCTTCTTTGAAAGTCTTCTCTCAAAATCCTTCGAGGAAGTTGGGAGAAATTTGATGAACAAACAAGAGATCCTTATCTTTGAGTAACCTTGTGAATCCCCTCACAAATTTTTCTCAAAAAAATTTCTCAATCTTCACTCCTAAAAAAACTCTCCCAAACACTCTCCTTTCCATTCTTTGAAATAAATTCGCATCAATAACTCTAGAAGATTAGTGGAGACAATTTTTAGGACCCTTATATATGAAAGATAATAAAAATTTTCTAGAAAACTAAGAAATTCAATTTGAACATCTTCAGATCGTACTTCATATGTACAAACAATTCAAAAGTTTATGTATGCTCATGTACGAACATGATTATGTACTATGTCATTCGTCTGTACGAATGTGGATATTCGTATAGTACGATCAGTTCAAAAATTGATGAGATTGTTTGATACGAATGGGGCGATCCCATTTCGTACACTAGATGTCGTCTGTATGAATTTAACTTTGTATAGTATGAACAATTCAAAAAATTTATGTGTTCATATGGGATGAACTAGTATGTACCCATTTCGTCCTCTGGACATCGTCTATTCTAACTCCACTTCATACAGTATGAACAATATAAAAAGAAAATTTTTCAAGGCATGACTTGATTAACTAGATTCTAGAGAAAATACATAGTATGATTTGAAAATTATACAGTACGATTAGTTTTTAACAAATTAAGTTTTGACTCACTTCCACAAGTGTGTGTATGCACAGTTACCCAATTACAATCACACTCTCTCAGACTCAAGAAAAATAGAAAAAATACAGACTTCATTACAAGAAACCCTAATCTAATATATCTTGAAGTCTTCGGCAGTCTGAAGTATGATTTTTTTGAAAAGTTAGTACACATAAATAACACAAAGAAAATATATCCAATGTATGTTAAGAGAAGTGGTGATCACAACAATAATATTTTGGCATCATAAAAAACTGACATGATATATAAAAAATATAGTCTTGAAATCTAAGTTTCAACAATTTCTATTATATGATTAGCCTTGATCATGCTACAATAATTTATATATTTTTCCTAAATATAATATTTTCTATTAAACAATATTGTCACTATCCCCACCTACAAAAAGTGAGTCAACCAACAAACTGGCAGTAGGGAACTCAGGCTCTTAGGTTTCTTTTTGATTTTACCTGTAGCTCTTTGGAGCATTAGTGAGCTAGAGTTTCCTTTAAGGACTGTGTAACTTTTTCCCTATATTAACGTGTAGGCCCATGGGTTTTAACCAAAAAAAAAAAAACCCAACAAACTGGCAGCCCCTATCACAAATTTAATGATATTAAAGTAATAGAAAAGAGTTTAGAGAATCTTCAAATAGAAATTTTGAGATAGGATAGCCACCCTTGTTAATATCGTCTCTTCTTGTTGTGTAATGTTAATCGAGAATCCTCATACTTGATGGCTAACAAATTTCCTTATTTACACTATTATGTAAACCATATTATGAAGGTATATAAAATTACTAACTTTTTGCTTGAAAAAGTAGCTAGTAGTTACAAGCTTTAATTAAGCCATGAGTAAGAGGCATTACCAGTTGTGTTTTTCTTGAATTTGATATTTTCCTGATAGATTTTTGACAAATAGTTAAAAGAATAAAGAAAAAATTCCAAATTAAAGAAAAACACAACCGATAATGCCTCTTACTCATAGCTTAAACCTTGTAACTACTACTTTTGCAAGCAAAAATAAAGTAATTTTTTATATCTTCCTTATATACTTTACATAATAGTGTAAATAAGCTGGAGATTTGTTGGCCATCAAGTATGCATGAGGATTCCCAATTAACATTAAACAACAAAAAGAGACGATATTAATTAATTAGGGCTGCTATCTTATCTCAAATTTTCTATCTCAAAATTATCTAAACTCTTTGTTATTTTTTCAATACCTTTAAATTTGTAACTTCTTTGCTATTAACATGTAAATCCCTTGTGCATTTTAACCCAAAAAAAAAAAAGAAATTGTGATAGGGGCTGCCACCTATCACAAATTTAATTTGAAAAAACTACAGGCAGGCAAGGAAATTAAAGGCTACGTCAGGAAGAAGCCAAGTAAGATCTTTAATTCTTTATGGCCGTAGTGTTTAATCCTTTTCATTGAAGGAAATAGCATGCTGAAAATAGTGAGTGTAGGACTAACTTCTCATTTCTCTGTAATGTTAGGTTAGAAATAACGACAAGCTCTACAAAGATGAAATCATGCAAATCTATATGTAGTAAAATACATGCACAAATAAAATTTAAATGATTTACTGAGATCTGCATATGTTTATTATCATTCAGATATCAAATAATTCACGAAGCTTTAAAAAGAATATATTAAAAGATTATAAAATATTGGAGATAGGAAAAGAGATATTATTTTGTTCATTACTTTAACTAAGGGAGAACATAACCATCTATTAATAGCATGTACATATTAGTTCTATTGGTTGGAGTAGTCCCGCATAGATAGGCTTTCCTGTCATTTCTGGTCTATATAAGGAGATAAATTAATTATTAAGTGCGGAATGCAGACGACATTTGGGTTCCAATAGAAAAGCGTCACGTCGGTTGTACAAAGTATATAGAATATGCACATTGTGTATAAGCTGTATATAGTGTGTACAGGCGACGTGACCTATTTTGATTAGAGTCCAGACGAAAGTTATGTCTAAACTCCACACGTAATATTCTCTCAAATAAATCAAATTCCACTCAATATCTAACTAGGGTACACTATAACGTGTTTCAGATCTTTTTAGAAGAATTCTTACATTGCAATGCGATACCATCTCAAAAGAAAGTTACAATATATGATTTTCAGAATAAATCAATGTAATAAAAATTACAGGTAAAGAATTCTTGTTTTGTGCAAATGGTTCTATCTAGATATTGTCATTCCTATTTGAAAATATTGGAAAGTTTTGCTCTATGTTGCTTCTACATTACTTTTATCTTAACAGGCCCATCCAATGATTCATTTTATAGAAATAAGGAGAGTGCATAAGACTAATTATAGAAATAAGATGATCATATAAGAGCAAATACATATATTAAATTTATGTAAAATATCAAGAAATCCATTAAAGTTATGAAACCACTAAGATTGGTGCCTAAGATCTTTAGATTAGAAATTAAGGAGTATATATTGACTAAGCCAAAGTATTTTGATAAATTTATAGAATGGAGAATTGTAACATGCATGCATCTCAAAAGATTTCATTTGGTTTAAATAGGATTTAATACACTTCCTATTAATCTATTATGCATGTATTAATGATGAGTGAAGACAATTATATTTTTCTTTTCATTATGAAAATCTCTTTATAATAATTAAAGTGATTCATTGTCATATAAATATTATAACATATGTCTAATTAAGATATATTTATAGTAGGAACTTATTATCATTATTATTAAATATAACATAATTATTAAGAATATTTTCATTCATTGTTTTTTTTTTTATTGCTCAATTAAATTGTTTATATATAGATATACTTGTATTAACATATCATTCAATTGCGTAAAGCACATGGCTATTATAGTTTTTTAACATGGTATCATTGATCCCATATTTAGAGGAAGTTCAATAGCTTATATTTTTCTTTTAGTAATCACAATTTTCCATATATAATATTTATGCCACTATATCTTTATCCCATAGATCTTATAGATTTTAGAAAAGGGTTGTGATCATTTTTTTCTTGAAGCATAGATCTATATTGTTGCTTTGCAAGAGCACTTTCTAGTTTGCTACTTCATTAATGTCCTAAAGGAATTTTTGTACAACTTGGATGAGTGTTTTTAACGTTCTATTTTAATTTTTGTTTAACTTTGACATTTTTGTTCGTCCACTACGGGAAAACACGCAAATACCGTCGGATTTTCCGGCGGAATATTTTGTGTTGGTAAATACGGCGTTTGTATCGGTGCATAATGCGAAGGAATGATGACGGCGTTTTTTCCGGCGCATATTGCGCCGAAAAATTTCTGACGTCCAATGCGCCGTTAGTAACGTCGGAATATACCAGCATTTCATTGGTACCAGCGCACTTTACAGTGGAAAATTTCCGGCGTACTTACCGGCGGAAAATACGACGGCTATTTTAAACTCAACGACTTGTAACCGACGCAAAATGCGCCAGACATTATTCCGGCGTCTTGGACGCCGGAAAATACGTCGGCAAAAGCCCTATTTCCGAACCCGAACCCATCTGGATGCTCATTTCATTCGTTCATTTCTCTCGCATCTCCGGTGTCTCCCTCGTCGCCCAGCGTCGCTCACTGTAGATCGACGTCGCCGAGCTGTGTTGACGTTCACCGGACGTTGCCGACGATCACCTCCTTCCTCGCCGGCGAAAGCTCTATTTCCGATCAACCGAGAGTTTCCACCTCCCGGCGGATTTGGCGTCGGATTTGCGACGGTACAACGAATCGGTGCAATCATGCCGGCGTTTTTTTCCATTGATTGTTATAATGGCCATCTTCACAATTTTGATGGTCGTATGCATTTATCTTAACTTCAGGTTAATTAATATATTTTCCTATATGTTTTTCCTATTTTAACAAATGCTGAAGAAATTAACACAAGCATAAGTTTGAGATTTGGTGAAAAGTCATCTGATACCATGCAGAAACTTTAGAGCCTGCAAGTATTTTTTTTCAATATTAGGTGAAAGTCATTTTTTCTCACGCATCTATCCTTCACAATTTTCCTCGTCCTAAGGTTTCAATTTCATTTAAATCAATAAGGTTTTCGCATTAATATTTTAGGAAGAAAATCAACGTAGCAGTGCTGCACAAATGAACTTTATTCATACCTCAAACAATGGGGAAAATAACTTTGGATCTGTTATCAAATCTGCAAAATATGTGAAAGCATCTCCAACTAGAAAACAAAAGTTCTTGGAATATGTTAGCCATAGCTCTCTTGAGGACAAAAGGGGTCTGAAACAAGATGTTTCCACTTGGTGGATTTCTACATTTATTATGCTGAAGTGTGCTATATATCTATTATCGTCGTGCTTTCTTGCATCTAGAGTTGATTGATTCAAATTATAAGGAATGCTTATCTAATAGTGACTGGAATAAAATAGAAAAAAATAGAGAAGCTCTTAGCTGTTTTTCATGAAATCAGTAGTTTGTGTTCTAATGCCAAGTATACCACTGCGAACTTGTACTCTGTGGTTTAGGTTTTCAGCATATTTAACATTCAGAGAAGAAATGGGCAGTGATGATGAGTGCTTGAGGTCAATATGACTACTCTCCTGTTTTCTAAGTTTGAAAGATATTGGTCTGATTTTCACATATTATTAGTTATAGCTGTCATTTTAGATCCCCGATATGAGTTCAGTTTTGTGGAATGGTGTTATAAGAAGCTTTATGATGATGCTGGAGAGGCAATCAATTCAGATATCCTGAAGCTTTAATGCTTTATGATAACATGAAAACAAACTACTGATTTCATGAAAAACAGCTAAGAACTATTTTTTCTATTTTATCCCAGTCACTATTAGATGGGCACTCCTTGTAATTTGAATCAATCAACTCTAGATGCAAGAAAGCACGACGATAATAGATAGCACCCTTCAACATAATAAATGTAGAACTCCGCAAAGTGGAAACATCTTGTTTCAGACCCCTTTTGTCCTCAAGAGAACTATGGTTAACACATTCCAAGAACTTCTGTTTTCTAGTTGGAGATGCTTTCACATACTTGATGCTTTCTCGAAAATAAGGGGGCAACTGATATATGTCATCAAAAAATTATCTTGATCGGGTACAAATCTCGAGGAAAAAAATCAAGTAGGAAACTTTAAAAATTAAATGTAGGATCATCTAAACTCTAATTTCAGTAAACTTATAGTCGAATTGAGCGTCTCAGAATTACAAACCCAACAACACCAAATTCAACTCGATTCGAGCCCAAATGGATCCAAATTGAAGACCCGAAGCACATTCTGAAGGTTAAATCCATAATTTGGATTGTCAAACAGTTTCTAATTATGACATGCTTATAGTCAAATCGAGCGACTTAACGAGACAAATCAATCCAACGAGCCCAAGATTGCCAAATTTTGATATTGTTAAGACCTTCAAATGTCTGACAAACAATCCACGATCAAGGGATTCAATATCGGCTATCCATCTGAATCACTCCACATTTGCCCTTGATCCTCCTGATATTTACAGGTCATGTCATCCTCAAAAAACTATAAATAGCCCCTCACTTCTCTTAAGATGGGACCCAAGCAAGAAGAAGAAGATAAGAAGGGGAAGAAAAGAGAAGAGAAGAAGGGAAGGAGGGAAGAAACTCTTCATCGACCACCGCAAAAGTTCTACTCGACGTTCAAGTGACGCTGAAATTCTCCACGACTTCCAAACGTCACCGAAATTCTGCTCAACTTCCAAGCAATGCCGGAATTTTTCCAGACTTCCAAGTGATGCCGAAATTCCGCCCGACTTCCAAGTAACGCCGAAGTTCCGCCCGATCTCCAACTGACGTCGGAATTCTATCTAATCTCCAAGTGACTCTGGAATTCAGCTCGAATACACAACTTGTTTGTAACTGGATTTCAATCCGGAAGTGAATCATTATAATCTAATCATCTTAAATTTTAAAGACGAGTCAGCCTCTTGTACCTCAAACAAACACTAGTGGAACCTTTTTAACCGGGCGTGGCCCCGTGATTTTTTTCTTTCTAGGATTTTTCACGTAAAAATCCTGGTGTTCTTTCATCTTTTGTTTGTGTGCTGAATATTCGCACGTACAACGTTGAGACGAAAACTTTCTAACTCTATCGCCGCGTATATTCAAGCCCGCAATAAGTATATTTCTCTATCCATTTACATTACATCAAAAAAAAATTCTTAAGAAATAGAACCAGTTGATTAATTTAATTAAAATGTTTTGGATACAATAATATCATTTCCATCTCATACCTTATAATTAATATTTTTATTAAAGTATTTTTCTATAAATATATTTCAGCCAAATTTGCTCTTTATATGAAATATAAATTGAATATGTATTATTATTATTACTTAACTATAGTAATTATAAATACTTAATGACTTTTGCTTGTTATATTCATATTATCGCTCTGCAATTCCATCGGCGCTATCTCTCGAGGAATCCCGTGAGCCTGAGGACCGAGTTCTGCACTCGCTGGAGGTCACGTCCATAAAGAGTGCGACCTTGCCCTGTGCAAACGAGCACGCGTTTTCTCCCGAGCCCAACGCCGTGCCACCATCTCATGTGGTGGGAGCATGACTACGTCGTCGATATGTTCTTCGTCGGCGGCGGGGCTCGTTAAGGGTTGGGGGATTTTGATGGGGGCTGAAACCTTATGCGGATTATCGACGGCGGTGTTAGTGATGGCCGTCAAAGGTGGTGAAAGAATCCGGCGGCGGCGTTGCTCTGGCCAAAGGACGTAAGCTTCCTGCAGCTCTTCCGGCACCATGATCATCAAGAATTTGAAGAATGGAGCTCTGTGGAGGTGGGAGCTAGGCGCAAATATTTATAGGGAGGGAGAAGTGATGTGGACTATAACAACCTAAGCACCACCGAGAGACATGATACCACAGGGACCATCTCCCACTCTCTCTTCTTATTCTCTTTACTGTTTTAAGAATACTATAAATTGTTTTCTCTTTTTACTTCTTTTACCAAAGATAATTACAGGGTTTTAGCTTAATGGTTTACATATAGTGATAGTAGGAAAAGAAGTTACAGACTGTTATCCAGTTAATACAATACTTTGTTTTTAGCATTCTCTGTCCTTCCCTTCCTGTCCGAGCTTTTCAGGTTAACCGAAGATCCCTGCACCATTTGGTATATTATTTTTGGTTGTATCTGATAAATGTATTTTTTCTCTTATTTGGAAGATTTATCATACCTTCATTATGCTTATGTGGTTGGTAGTGTGGGTTCTGTTTCCTTCAAGCAAGAAAGGACTGTACCTCCTCTGTTTTCTGTCTTTATATATTCATATCTCTGTATACAGAAAAGTGTGAATAAACATTTCTTCTTCTTTGTTTGTTCTCTCTATCTGCCTTCTACATGGTATAAGAGCGGTAACGCTCCCCTTCCCTCTTATCTCTCTTTATTCCGAGCTGCCCTCTTCTTTTCGGCTACTTCCATGGAAAGCTCCTCAGCCCGATCATCTCCAGACCACTTCCACCACTGAAAAACCGCTTTCTTCCTCCTCCCTGACAATTCCGACGTCCCTTAAATTTCTTATGAACAATGTCAAAAACATCATTACACAACCTCTTACTGCCGATGACCACCCTCTGTGGCGATCTCAGATTCTCAAATTATTTTGGCCAAATGGCTATCAAGGCTTTTTGGATGGATCTTCTCCTCCCTCATCAAGAACTACCACCGTGACGGACGGATAGACGATCCCCAACCCCAACTACAACACCTAGCTCTTGCTAGATCAAAAACTAGCAACGGCTTTATACTCCGTAATCTCACCGAGCATCTTGCCTTATGTCCTCTCCGTCGAACATTGCACCAAAATATGGACTATCCTTGATCGCCAGCTTCAATCCAGCACACGCTCAAGAATTATACAACTTCGACACGAACTCCACTACCTCACCATTAAAGATAAAACGATGTCACAACATCTTCTTGACTTCAAAACCAAAGTTGATTCCCTTGCCACCGCCGGTGCCCCCATTGTCTTGGAAGACATCATCCACTACACCTTGGATGGTCTTCTGCTCATCTATCAAGCTTTTAAAATGGCTATTTGCACCAATCTCCAATTCTGAGCTTGGATGACCTCTACACGCTCCTCTATAGCAAAGAACTCAATCTTGCTCATGAAACCACCTGAGAACTGCTGTCTCTTCAAATCTCCGAGAACGCCACGACGCTAGTGGCAGCGCGTGGTCGTGGACGAGGTAGATCAAGTTCGGCTCACGGTCACAAGTCTTACACTAACCGATCCACCTCGCATAACTGCAAAGGGGGAAAATCATCAAGACCATCTGTCACTTGCCAAAACTGTGGCAAGAACGGACATTCCGCGGTTAAATGCTGGCACCCTCACGATGATTAATACAAATCCAAACAACCTACCGCTGCCCTTTACACATCCCCCTCATCTCATCCTCCCACCAAATGGTATATCGATAGCGGAGCTTCCTCACACCTGATCTCCGACCTGACCCACATTCAATCTTCTCAACCATACACCATCTCCAACCAAGTTATTCTTGGGAACGGCCAACAACTCCCCATTCACACCACCGGTAAAGGTCTCTTACTCACACCGCAAGGTAGCCTGCAATTGACTCGCCTAAATCTTGTCCCAAACCTCTCATTTAATCTTTTATATGTTCATAAACTTACTGCTGATAAAAATTGCCTTATAACATTTTCTTCCCATGGCTATGAATTCAAGGATCAGAAGACCCGCCGAACTCTTCTCACGGGTTCGTGTATTAACGGGCTCTGTCCAATTCAAGCTCTGCCTCCCAAGAACACTGACACCTCCCAGTTCACTCTCATCTCTATTCAGCTTGTTCAGATTTGTGGCACCGAAGACTGGGGCATCCATCCTCCTCCACATTATCCTATCTTGCAAATCATTTTCCCAACATTTGTATTTTGTCTATTACTTCGCAATGTAACTCATGTAAGTTGGCTAAAAGCCATCAATTACCCTTCAAAAAGTCTCAAAGCACTAGTTCTATTCTATATTGCTTGGGCTTCAGCCTTTAAGGTGAAATTCACCGCTTGAGATAATATCCAGACAGAATTGAGCTCAAGCTTATCTTGTATAAGATCTTTCAATCCACCAATATACCGAGCAACGAGTTGGGTTTCTGATTCTCGAAGGTTGTTGTGAGCGCTCAAATGATAGAACTCCTCCATGTAATCGCTCACAGACCGATGCCCTTGTGCACATTGTTGATATTGTAGATACAATATTTGCTCGTAGTCGATTGGCAAGAAATGACTTCGAAACAATTGCTTCATCCTCGCCCAACTTCGAACTGGTCCTCGACCTTCACGACGGCGAGATTGTAACATTTCAAGCCACCACGCACTGGCACCGCCTTTCAAGCGACAAGCCACATATTTAACTTGTTTAACATGGCTGATTTCCATATACTCAAAGAATGCCTCGACGGCCCGTTCCCAATCGAGGTAATCCTCGATGTGTAACCTTCCCTCATAGAAGGGTATGTCTAATTTGACACGGAATTCACCTGTCCGCCATGATTTGGCCCTCGAGGTCTGTGGTGATCATAACGATGGTAACCTTCATCTTCGGATTCAACATTCTCATGTCGCGGATGAAAATCGGTTCCATCTTCGGAATCTGAGGCATCGGCAAACACATGTCGTGGCTTCCTAAGATATCCGCCCCGGCTAGGCGGAACACTCAGAGCCGATACATTCACCTGTAGAGGTTGTCCCTGCACTGTGTCAACTGAGGCTTTGAGATCCAGTAGCTCATTTTGTAGTTCAGTGGAGGTGTGGAAGAAGACCGTCCTCTGTTCGTTAAGTTGTCGAGTGGTGCTGGCTTGCGCTGCCCACAAGGCATCCAAGCTCTTATCGTCGTCGGAAGCTCTATGCGAAGTTTATGCAGCCATTAGTCTCAATCACTAGCTCTGATACCAACCTAGCTAATGTAATATCCCAAAACGCCACCGACAGTGACCTGCATGAAACAGAGAAGAAACAAAAAACCAATGGAACAATATATGATAATATGATTTTCTGTATATGTCTAAATACTCCTAGGTAAAGTATATATAATTTACCAACAATACATTGCTCCTATAGTAAAATGGTTATCTAAGGGAAGTGGAGAACGTGCAACAAAAAATAGTAAAGATAGTGACTAGAGATAGTGGCTGGTATAGAAAAGATATGATGTCTCGCGTAATAGGATAGTCTCCATCAAACACTCTCAATCCTCGTCCTCGCCTACTCTAAAGAAGCCTCGCAGAGAAAATTTTAATGGCTGCTTTGCCATTGACAACTATTGAATTATGTGATGCAAATCCACACCTGATCTTGAAAATGTCTAGAGGATCATTTTACAACTTATCCTATTACTAAACTTATTGTCCATTTTTAGTTGTACTGAGTACAGCTTCACCTGTCAAAGCATGAGACCCATAAAGTATAGGAAAAACACAGTTGGGAGATACCTGTAGAGGAGGAAAAAGATAGTTGCTTATCATCTTTCAAAACCTTTATTAATTTATTTTGTTCTATAGTAGTCATCTGCATACTTTTTTTTTAGTTAAATCCCACAAAGAGGCCTACTCGTTAATATCAAAAAAGGGATTACAAGGTCCTTAATAGGAACCTCTAGCTTTCTAATGATCAACAGAGCTACAAAATAATAAAAAAAAAAACATAAAAGCCGATGGTTCCTAATGCTAACAACTACAAAATATACTAGTAACATGCTTGGGCTGTAAGATATCAGCACCCAAAAAAGAAATTGAAAAATAAACGCAATCAAAACACAATTCCTACAAAACTCAAAACCAAACCTCCAAAATATTTTAGCCTTCAACCTCTTTTATCTACATACTTTATCTATATGTGTGAGTACCCCACCGGGGTTAGCTGAGTTAGTGGTCAAATGTGGTTGGGAACCCCCAACTCATATTCGATTCCTCTTTCTTGCGGTGCGACTCCTTAAATGGAGAGAAAATAACTGTGTGGCCCTACACCTGTAGGATTGGTTGCTGGTAGGCCCACTCAAGAATTAGTTATATCATCATGCGCCTCCTTTGGAGGTGGCAGCGGCTTGATATCACGTTCTAAATAAAAAAAGTGTATGAAGTTGTTGGTCACCGTGATCACATCAATATTGAGAGAAAATTTCAACACCTGAGGCATACAAAAGTACTGTTTCTATTTGGATTGAGAAAGACAACTAATTAACAAATTAATTGAGTTTACAAATCAAAAAGTAATTATATATGCTTCATAATAAATTTAATTAGTCTTAATAATATGTATTAAGAAGAATATTAAATAATATTTGATAAATTTTATAATCCTGTCATATGAATACATGATTAATATTTTTATTTATATTTTATTAATTAATTATCTATTTATAGATTGTGATGAGTTTTGTTGATTAAATATATGGAAAAAAAATACTGCTTTCACCTTTCAACATGAATCCATCTATAATAAATAAATAAATAAATGAATGAAAAGCCTTTATTATCAAATAGCCATTAGAAAAGTATAAAAAAAATAAGTTGTGTATTTTCTTGCATATTTTATATTTTAGTATATTTTTATTAAAATACTTTTCTATAAATATATTTCAGCCAAATTTACTCTTTGTATGATATATAAATTGAATATGTATTATTATTATTGATACGTCATCACAAAATTATCTTGATTGGGCACGAATCTCGAGGCAAAATCAGTTCGGAAACTTCAAAAATTAATTTTGGGAGCATATGAACTATTTCTCTACCGCCGCGAATACTCCTGGACGCAACAATTATTATTTTATTATTTTTATTATTTTATTATGATTACTTAACTATTATAATTATAAATACTTAATGACTTTTGCTCTTTCTCTTCGTATTATTGCTTATTTCTCAATGAATCCCGTGAGCCTGAGGACCGAGTTCCGCACGCGTTGGAGGTCACGGCCTTTAAGCGTGCGACCTTGTCCTGTGCAAACCGAGCAAGCGATTTTCTCTCGGGCCCAACGCCGCGCCACCATCTCATGTGATGGGAGCATGACTTCGTCGTCGATATGTTCTTCGCCGGCGGCAGGGCTCGTTAAGGGTTGGGGGATTTTGATGGGGGCTGAAATCTTATGCGGATTATCGACGGCGGTGTTAGTGACGGCCGTCAAAGGTGGTGAAAGAATCCGGCGGCGGCGGTGCTCTGGCCAAAGGACGTCAGCTTCCTGCAGCTCTTCCGGCACCATGATCATCAAGAATTTGAAGAATGGAGCTCTGTGGAGGTGGGAGCTAGGCGTCAAGTATTTATAGGGAGGGAGAAGTGATGTGGACTACTACAGCCTAAGCACCACCGAGAGACGACATGATACCGCAGGGACCATCTTATCTCTATTAACCGTTTTCTTATTCTCTTTACTGTTTTAAGAATACTACAAATTTTTTCCCTTTTTACTTCTTTTAGCTTAATGGTTTACATACAGTGATAGAAGAAAAAGAAGTTACTGAAAGATCTTTAGCCGGAGAGGTTGGCTTGGAGATCTTGAGAAAGAAGAAGATAGAGAAGGGACAAAACGAAGCAGAGAAAGAATGGAAAGAAAGTAATATTCATTTCATTATGTTGTACAGATAATACAGACCTATATATAGAAACAGGGAGAGCAGAAGTTACAAGAAACAGGAATAAGAGATGACACGTTAGCATTATTAAATAAAACAAATATGTGAAAGTCTTGACGTATACGAACAATTATTACGTCCTCCGATCAGACGTAGAGGAACGTCCGGTCCGAGGCAAATTTCCGTCAAAAAAATGAATTGTACCGAGCAAATATCGAGCAATATCAAACAATAATGAAGAATACCATCATTTGAAGACCCAATACCGAATTATACCGGGCTTTACCGAGCAAATACCGAGTTATACCAAAGTTGTACCGAGTTTTCCCAAGAAAAACTCGGTACAACTCGGTATTTCTCGGTACAGCTCGGTATAACTCGGTATTGATCTTCAGATAACGGTACTCCTCATTATTATCAAATAATACCTAGTTGTATCAAGCAAATACCTAGTTTTTTGACAGGAAATTGCCTCTGACCGGACGTTCCTCTACGTCCTTGCACCGGATGTAATAAAAGTTCGACGTATACAATGCTTTTTTTTTTGGGGGAAATTTTATATTAATGATCAAAAGAATTACAAAGAAAAATAAAGCAAAAATCCCAACAATGGGACAAAAAGATCAAACATAAAGGAAAGCCAAACACCACTAGGATTACAAAAAAACCAGTAATGAGAGGGGGGATTGGGCCCAAAAGAGGACTTTGGGTGTAGGTAGCCAGATCTTCATCTCAAGCATCATATCATAATAGATCACATTAGAATTTCTAAATATTTGAGTAGCCCAGGTTTATCAGGGCCAGCCAGGTCCAAAGATGGATGCACGAGGGCCTTCAATGCAAGCCAGCCCAAAATCTCCGACCCAAAACGTAGTAGTAAACCAGCCAACAAGTGATCGCACAATAAAGTAAAATCTTGGCTAAATCATCATCATCCAGGATCGCAGAAAAACATACAGGCAACCAAAATCCTGCCCATCAAACCAAAAAATGCAGTTATCGAAGCCATTCAAAATTGCATAGCAAATTCTCCCTGCATTTCCAACGTGAGGTATTAAGGTTGAGAGCATGTTTAACAGCAAAAAGGACTGTAGAAGGAGAAGCACGTTCTCCAGCAAATCTCTAATTGTTCCTTTCTCTCCATAAGAGATAGATAAGACAGCTACCCGCATTAAGGAAGCAGAAAATTTTCTCTATCAGAGAGAATTGAGAGAGGCCATCCAAGAATTCAAGCACTTGAATAATGCTAGGCCGCAGGAGAAAACATTTCAAAACTAGGAGAACCGTAATGATTACATAGAAAGCATAATCACACTCAAAAAATAAATGTTTATGATTTTCAGGAGTATTCAAGCAAAACGGACAAACATGAGATATATCTATCGATCTTGCCAAGAGGACATCAGCACATTTAAACCTTTTCAAAATGGCCATCCACGCATAGGAGGAGAATTTAATTAAGAGCATGCCATTTATGCCAAATAAATTTATACCGGTGAACCTTTTGGAGATTAGAGAAGAATTTAAGAGTGAAACTTTTGAAAGTAGGCTTGCTGGAGCCTTCCCAGGTAAGAACCGGTTGCTCAGCAATAGGAATCGCCAAAATGGAGTCCTTAAGGGAGAAGTGCCAGGATAGGGGAAGGTTCCACCTATTATCCAAGATGAAATATTTAACCTCCTAATGAACCAGATTAGAAGAGAATCCCAGGTCAGCTAAGGATTTCCAGTTGCACCAAGGATCCCACATCATAGAAAAATTGTAGTGAGGAGAAATAGTAATAGCAATATAGCTCTTAATATTCTGAGCAATCGAACAAATAAGTTTCCAGGCCATAGAGGCAAGAGTAGGCGCCTGCTTCTAGGGAGAGTAGTATTTGGCTCTAAAACAAGAGCTAGCAATATAGTTTAAATTTAAAAACTGGCAAATGAAAGAACAAGCGGAAGCAAAATAAAGAGAATCTAAAGAGGGAATGCCAAGCCCTCCAAAGCATTTAGGCTTGGCGGTGACCTTCCAAGCAATTAAGTGTAATTTCTTCTCATTAATGCGGCCATGGATTAGAAATCTAGAGTAAAACCTAAAGATAGATTTTTGACAAGATTTGAGTATTATAGCTCCACAAATCCAATAAGCAATAGTATTAGAAATAGGGAATTTCAGGAATTGACTTCTACCTGCAAAAGAGAGAAACTTTACTTTCCAATCATCAAGTAGAGTAGAGATTCTACTCAATAGTGATTGGATGTGAGAAAAATCAAGTATTCTATTAGAAATAGGCAGCCCCAAGTAAGTGAGAAAGTGTTCAACACTGGTATTGCCAAGAATAACACAGATATCAGATATGGAAGAGGCGTTATTGGAGAAAATGATAGAGCTCTTTGAGCGGTTTAATGAAGTACAGACGTTTCAGCAAAAAGCTTTAGAGATTCCTTCAGGTGAGAGGAATTGTGGGGAGAGGCCTTCACAAACATATTTCTAGCCTCTGTGGTATCATGTCTCTCGGTGGTGCTTAGGCTGTTGTAGTCCACATCAGTTCTCCCTTCCTATAAATACTTGACGCCAAGCTCCCACCTCCACAGAGCTCCATTCTTCAGATTCTTGATTATCATGGTGCCGGAAGAGCTACAAGAAGCTGATGTCCTCTAGCCAGAGCACCACCGCCGTCGGATTCTTTCACCACCTTTGTCGGTCGTCACTAACACCGACGTCGATAATCCACATAAGGTTTAGGCCCTCATCAAAATCACCCATCCCTTAACAAGCCCCGCCATCGACGAAGAACATATCGATGGTGAAGTCATGATCCCACTGCATGAGATGGTGGCACGACATTAGGACCGGGAGAAAATCGCATGATCGGTTTGCACAAGGCAAGCTTGCACGCTTAAAGGTCGTGACCTCCAGCTCATGCAAAACTCGGTCCTCAGGCTCACGGAATTCCTCGAGAGATAGCGCCTCAAAAAAGTACCAAAGGAATATCATGTGTGCTAAACTGGATATAAAAAAAGCATTTGATTCCATTTCTAGAGAATTTTTGTTTATGAGGATGGCTCAAAAGGGTTTTCTGTCTACTTTCATAAGTTGGGTTAAAGCTTGCATTTCCAATGTTTATTACTCTATTCGTTTGGATGGTAATCTGGAGTGTTTCTTCTCTTCTTCTACTGGTTTGAGACAAGGTTGCCCGTTAAGCCTCTACTTATTTTATATCGTATTGGATGCTTTTTCCTGCTTGCTGGACTTGACTGATAATGGGGATGTCTTTAAAGCTATTGAATGCAAAGTTGTGTGTATTTCACATCTATTATATGCTGACGATGTCCTTGTCTTTGGGGAGGCCAATCTTAACAATTGATCTATCTTGAATGGGATCTTGGATACTTTTGCTAAGGCTTCAAGACTTTAGATAAACCAAGATAAGCTCTCTTATATTGCACCAACATTCCCCTATTGCCCATGACATATGTGCCTCATTTAAAATCCCTATATTTTCTTTCAAAATTACTTATCTAGGATTGCCTATATCCATCAAGCACTACAGGAAAATCACCCAAAACCGGCGGTTTTTACAGGCGGTTTACGCATATTTACAGGAGGATTGACATATGAACATTGCATATTGACATGTGATTGATTGCATTGTTTGTTTTGTATGGATTCCGACAAGTTTTGATTTTGATTTTGATTTGATTTGATTTGGATTTGAAATTTGATTGGACGGATTTGCTTTGTATCGATTTTGCATTCGATCCCTTAAGGGAAATGTCGAGGACGACATTTTTTTTTGGAATGGAGTTCGATCAGAATGTCAGACGAATCCTTTCACTATGGATGCCTGGGGTGTTACATTTACCGGCGGTTGTATAATTTACCGGCGGTTGTCCGGCGAGTATGTGACCGCCGGAAAATTAGGCATAGGAAATTCTGTACCGGCGGTCTAAGACGGCAACGGTTTGCCGACGGTTAATACCACCGGCAATTCCACAACTATATATCGGCGGTGTACCGGCCGATTAACCGCCGGTCACAATACCGGCGGCTTACCGATGGCCATGATACCGACGACTGACTGACGGTATCATGGCGTCGGCAGTTGTGAAACTGCCGTAAATCGTCGGTAAGCCGTCGGCACGTTATCGGCGATGACCGGCGGTCATGCCCGTCGCTAGTAACGGCGGTCGTGACCACTGGTATTCCGACGCCTAACCACCGGGTACTGTCGGATGACCGCCGGTTATGTACCGGCGGTTTAAGGTAGTTACCGGCAGTTGTGGATAAGCCATCGGTAAATATAATTATCCGGCGGTTTATCGGCGGCGAATAGACCGCCGCTATTACCGGCGGTCTTTCAGAACAAACTGCCGGTAATGCCGCCGGTCTCAGCAGGAATAAGCCGGTGGCTAAACCGCCGGCGAAACCGTCGTTAATACCGGCGGTCCATAGACCGCCGGTCATAACCGCCGGTAATTGGCTGTTTTTCTGTAGTGAAGAGAGCTCATCTTTCTGACTAAATCCCTCTACTAGACATTATTTCTAACAAGCTTTTCGGTTGGAAAGAAGAATCTCTTTCTTTTGTAGGTAGGTTCCAATTCCTCAAATTCACTATCTAGAACACAATAGCCTATTGGATTCGTGTTGCCATCATACCCAAGGCTTGTTGCAAACAACTTAATAAGCTTTGTTCCAAATTTCTTTATTTTGGTGATATTAATGTGAAGAAAATGCACATTATTTCTTGGTCTAAAACTTGCAAGCCTAAACTTAAAGGGGTTTTGGGACTGCCAACTTTTGATGCTCTCAAATTTGCCTTTGATTGCTCACTGATTATCAGATTTTATAATTCTGCCTCTTTTCTCTCATCTTGGTTGTGTAATAGATATAGCTCTACATGGAAGTCCATTTTTAGAGATGCCTCACCTATGTGGAAGAGTATAAATAAAACGTCTCTCAAAGCTAAACTTAATTTCAATTTCAATATTGGTGCTAATAGACTGATCTCTCTCTATTAGGATCACAGGTGTACTCTACAGGAAATTCAGCTGTTACCGGCGGCCTTGACCGGCGGTTATATGGCCGCTGGTAATAATGACGGTTTCGCTGGCGGTTTGGCCGTTGGTTATTACCAGCGGCCTAACCGGTGGTTATTTAAGTTAAAGCCTCCAGAACTAGCGGCGGTCATGTAACCTCTGGATGAACCGCCGGACCTCAATATTACCGGCGGTATACCGGCGGCGCATATCACCGTTGTTAATTGATTTCATTACCGGTGGTTGAGGCCGCCGGAATGCCGCCAGTAAAAGCCCTAAAATAAACAAGCCCAAGCCATCCATTTCAATTCTCTTCTTCCATTCTCTCACTTCGGCCGAGCTCCGCCATCACCTCTGCCCGCCTCTCGCTCGATCGAGTGGCTTGACAACCGCCGACAACCTCTCTCCGGCCGCCGAACCCACACCGGCCGCCCTCGAAGCCTCGCTATCTTGCCTCCGTCAATCTCACACCAGCCGCCATAGTGTTTGTGGGAGTTGAAGGAAAATCGGAATTGCAAGGCAAACTTGAATGTTTTTCTATGATTATTTGTTCTCACTAGACATTTGCAAGAGTTTGTAATGTAGTGTATACTTTAGGCTGTAATCTAGACATTTGCAAGAGGTTATAATCTTGTAGTCGTTTGAGTAGAACTAAATTTGAATTTATTAAGTGTAATTTTAATAATGATAGATCTAATGATTGTGACTTTGGGTGATAGCAAGAGAGAGATTAAGAGAGAGCGAGTGAGAGAGAAAAGAGAGAGAGAGGGAGAGAGAAAAGAGAGAGGGAGAGGGAGAGAGAAAGAGCACGAGAGATAGATAGAGAGAGAGAGCTAGAAAAGAGGGAGAGAGAGATATAGTGAGAGAAAGAGAAGAAGTGTAAGAGAGATCAAGAGAGAGGGAGAGTGAGAGAGAGAGATCGAGGGAGAGAGAGAGATAAAGAGAGAGAGGGAGAGAGAGATAGAGAGAGAGAGTGAGAGAGAAAAAGCAAGAGAGAGAGAGTGAGAGAGAGAGAGAGAGAGAGAGAGGGAGAGAGAGAGAGAAAGAGAGAGAGTGAGAGAGAGAGAGCAAGAGAGAGAGAGAGAGAGAGAGAGAGAATGAGTGAGCGAGAGAGAGAGATGGAGAGCATGGTAGAGGTAGAGCTTCAAAGACTTAGTTAGAAAATATAAGAAATGATCTTTCTTTATTGAATTTGGATGAGAATTTAACTTTTAACATGCCTTAGATCGACTTGAATTATGATGGTCAACTTTAGAGTCTAAAGGTTTTCGCTTGAGTAGATCTAAAACTGAATATATGGAGTGTAATTTTAGTATAAATAGACATAGTGAGGGGATTGT
Organism: Dendrobium catenatum; assembly: GCF_001605985.2. Taxonomy (NCBI): domain Eukaryota; kingdom Viridiplantae; phylum Streptophyta; class Magnoliopsida; order Asparagales; family Orchidaceae; genus Dendrobium; species Dendrobium catenatum. The sequence goes on from NW_021319083.1 coordinate 28,047,429, forward strand.
GACTTTGTGTGATAAAGTCATTAATAAGATACATGTTTTAGATATCTTGGATCTTTTGTTCAGAGTGATGGTGAAAAAGAAGGGTATATTATCAGCACAATCATATTGCTGATAAAGAACATTAGGAGATGTAAAGAACATCCTCTAGTTCATCTAACGATGACTGCTAACTCAACCTAGTACCTCCAAACGGAAGTGCACAACGGGTCCATTTGTGAGACAGCGATCATTCCTTGTGTGATAGAATAGTCTCCCTCAAACTTTAGTAAAAATTCTATAAGATGGTGGCGAGATCTGCAATGCTTTATGGTGTCGAATCGTGGTCAATAAATTAAAGAGAATGATGAGTGGCTAGACCCTTAGAGATAGGATACGAAGTGAGCATATCCAATGGAAGATAAGATTAGAGAAAGTCGCTTTACATGATTTATTGACATTAAACGGAGGCTTCTGATGACCGGATAAGGAAAGTTGAGGTATTAGATTTGACTTTAATATACTTGTTTTAAAGTATAGCACGTTTACACATGTGTTCTAATAAATATTTTCATAACTATGTAGGGGGGTGTTTGCTTCAACGTCAAAATGACTATCCAAGAAGAGAGATGTTGGATGTATAACAGATTGTTGTCGGGTCGAAAAAGATTGACAGTTGAATTTATACAGGGAGTTGAAACTTTCATTCAAGTTGCATCTCAACTGCCTTCCTTTCAGTTTGATAAAATGTTTAGATGTCCATGTTCGAAGCATAAAATGTTTAGTTTGATAAAATTATCTTCAGGATCGGCCCACACTTCTGAGTATCATACATGGTCAGATATTGTTGGTGGAAGACAGAGAGGGAGGGTATATGACTTGGGTTCACAGGGCTATACTTATGAGGGCAGTTCATCCACATCAGCATTTTATGATCCAAGTGGAGCTGAAGAAACTATGAGTCAGAGGGTTGCAGCGTTGACTAGAGAGATTGAAGAAATGAGAAGGGTTCAAAATGAAATGCAAGCAGAGCTGCAATCCTACATAATTGAAAATCAAAAGAAGCAAGAGCAAGAGGAGCAGCCACATGCATCTCCAGACAGCAAGGATGCAGCTGAAGAGTATAACTTTTTTATGTTTGATGAACTTATTTAGAACTTGTGAACTTGTGAACTTATTTAGAACTTATGTTTGATGGTTGAACATATTAACTTTGTTTGTGCTTATGTTGTTGAACTTATATTTGTGCTTATGTATATATTTGTGATAGTTGATTGAATATAGAGGCGTGTTGCCCAAAACTTGTTGTTATATATTGCTTTATATGCAGGTTTAGAATTTAGGGTGAACCTCCCTCAAATAGAGGGGAGGCTGTCATTTTTTTTTCAGATGCTACAGGTTTCTGGCAGCCAACCGGTGGTTTGGCCGCCGGAAACGACGATATCGGACGGCTGATTGACGCCGCCAGTAACTTCTTTCAACCACCGGTACTATACCGGCGATTTATGGACGTCGCCCGGTGATTATCCGGTGACATACCGGCGGTGTTGACCGCCGGCCAGACCGTCGGCACCTATTGCCGGGTAACCGCCGGTATTGTACCGGTGGTGTACCGACGCTAGACTGCGGTTGTTCGAACGCACGCTGGCCGCTGTAACCGCCGGCATGCCGTCGATGTATGGACCGCCGGTTAGCCATCGGTAAAAGTACCGACGACTTAATGGTCGGAACACCGCCGATACCAAAACCGGTAATAACCGGCGGTATAAGCCGCCGGAAGGCCGTCGGAGAATAAAACTGCCGGAAATGGTTTCCTACGCCATTTTTATCGGCAGCATGATAACCGCTGCGAAGCCGCCGATTTTTTTGAAAACCGTCTGTTTTACCAGTAAAGTCGCCGGAAAAAACTGCCGGTTTTAACTGAATTTCCCGTAGTGGTAATGGGAAAGCTCTCTATAAAATGTCAATTTCTAATTCTATCATAAATCTTTTTCCTACTTATGCTAGGATTGATGTGTTTATTAGTCCTAATGGCTAATCTTTGCCCCTCTCTAAAAATGAAACTTTATGCTACACCATTCGGGCCATTCCCCTCTCTTCAGAGAGAACTTCTTGTTGTCTGCTTTGGCTGTCGGAAAATGGGTCCTCTTCTTCTTTTCATGCATTTATTTCTAAATACTTTAAGGAGGAATGTGATGTTAATAGGTATGATGTGGTGTGGCACAAGCATTATGCCCTTAGATATTATATCTTTGGTTGGATTACCATGGCGGGCGGGCTTAAAACAGTTGATACTTTGATTAGGAGGAATATTTTGGTGGATCCGGTGTGTGTTTTGTGCAAGAAAAAACATGAAACAGTGGCTCATCTTTTCTTTGAATGTGACTTTTCATTTGATGTGATTTCTGGCATTTTTCTCATCTGCAGGTGTTTTCTTCTTCGCCCAAACCTGTTTCAAATTACTGATTTTCTGCATGAAGGGCATTCAGGTAATCGTGTTAAGCTCTCTCTCTTAATATTGTGATATTCTGTCTATTATATATGGCGAGAGCAGAATGAAAGGAGGTTTGCTTCTATTGATAAAAGTGCTTTTATTATAAAAGAACTTATTAGAAAAGCTGTTTTGATGAAGATAACAAGGTGGAATAATGGAGAAAAATTTAAAAGCATTATGTTAGCCGGTCTCTAGTTGCAGCCATTTTGCTCTGCTGCCTGTTTTTTGTGGCTTTTCCTGGGTTTATGCAGTTGCTGGTTCAATTTTGTTATGGCAGTAATTTTGCTTCTATTTTGGTTCTAGGCTGAGAGCTGCTCCTCTCTGTTGGTTTTTCTTTTAATTGTTCTACTCTTAATCAAGATTTTTTGGCCTTGAGTTTGGTATTTTGGGGCGAGGATGAGTGGATTGCTCCCTCTCCCCTGGATGGTGACTCTAAGCAACTCGGCTCCCCTTGGTTGGCTTATTTTGCAACCGGGGATTTCTTTTGTGGTGGATGGATGCAATTCACATGCTGAGCCTTTTTTGGGTGCTAACATCTTTTGTTCACTGATTTTGTTATTTTGCTGCTCCCTGTGTGTATTTTATACACCTTTTTGTTCTCTCTTTCATGTAATTTTTCATTTACATGCAATTATTTTGATTAATGGAATTGGGCTCTGTCCTTAATTGTCCCAAAAAAAATCATTTTCTTATTCTCTTTACTGTTTTAAGAATAATGTAAATTGTTTTCCCTTTTTACTTCTTTTACCAAAGATAGATTGCCTTTAATTTCACGATTTTCTATATATAATATTTATGTCACTATATCTTTATCCCATAGATCTTACGGATTTTAGGGAAGGATTGTGATCATTGTTTTCTAGAAGCATAGATTTAGATTGTTGCTTTGCACGAGCACTTTCTAGTTTGTTACTTCATTAATGTCCTAAAGAAATTTTTGTACAACATTGATAGTTGAGTGTTCTTGCCATTCTATTTTAATTTTTGTTCAACTTTGACATTTTCATTAGTGAACGAATGTTATATTATTTTCCAACAATTAAGGTAAATGAGTATTTTCCATTAATTGTTATAATGGCCATCTTCACAATTCTGATGGTTGTATGTTTTTTTTTTGGTTAAAACCCTCTCATGGGGCCTACGCGTTCATTCAAAACATCGGTTACAGTATCCTTAAAAGGCTCCGCCAGCTCTCTATTGCTCATAAGAGCTACAAACCAAAAAGAAAATAAAAGTCCTACGAGTCGGCGGATCCTTAAACTACGATTACAAAAAGAACCTAATATAATCGGGCTATGCAGCAATAGCACCCAAAAAAAGAGAGATCAATTAATCTTGATAGCTTTCAGCTCCGCTCTCTTGCAAAAAATTCTACTATATAGCAAAATGAAAAACCATAGAATAAAATAACATACCTTTCTCAAAATTCTGCTCCGCTTGTAATAGTACTTTCTTTCACAATTCACTTTTTTTCCGGAAGTCCTTCTCTTGAGAATCAATCCAAATGGCATATGAGAAGCTTCAATAATTATCAACATCCATAAAAACTCCAGCTTACGGTTCTTGAAAAATCCTTTGTTTGAGTCAAAATTGGACCTGCAAAGAGCACTCCGAAAAAGACTATTAGAACAATAGAGTGTAAGGAGCATAAAGAGAACCTCATGTTTAACCAGCATTAAAACCCACTCCTCATCCAGACGTAACTGATAGCTCCCAGAAAAACAATTAATCCCGCAGCTTTTCCAACAAATACCATTTAATAAAAAGACCTTACAGCTATTATAAACCCAGATCACCTCAAGATGGATAGCAATACCAGCACCACAGCTATAAAGAAACTCCCATAGGCAACTAAACTGAATATCCATGTAAAAATCACAGCTCAAAGGATACAAAATATAGCTATTCCAGTCCCAGCAAAAAAATAATAAACTCCAGTCCATAACATAATGAAAACCCGAGAACCCCCATAAACGCACCCCACAGAACCTGAAAACCCAGAAATTGTCACCGAGAAGGATATACCAAGAAAGAATAAGAACAACAAGAAAAAACCAGGCAACAAATAGGCCAACCACAACATCTCCAGCAACAACCAGACACAAGCAGACGCAGAAAAAACCTTGAAGTTACTTGTGGCGAATGTAAGGTAACCCAATCTTGTCAAGAAATATCATGCCTTTCAGAGGGGCCATAATTTGGGATACAGAGTGTTCTAGGTAATTTTCACTATGGGCACCAAAATTTGCAAGCCAATCCGCACAAGAATTTCCTTCACGATAAATATGGGACATAGTAAAATTAAGTAAGGAAAGAGCCATTCTAATTTTTCTTATAGTGTAAAAATCCTGAGGGAAGTGAATATCATTTTTAGAAAAAAAATATGAATAACAAGAGAGGAATCAACTTCAATATTAACATTATGTAAACCCAACCTCAAACAAATTTGTAATCCATGATTCAAACCCATAAGCTCAGAGGTTAACACAGAGCACAAAGCTAGAGGTCCTGAAAACACAACAATAGGATTACCATGGGAATCCCTTATAAGACCACCCATACCAGCATTAGTCACATGAACAGAGCCGTCCGTATTTAGTTTCTCAAAAGGATCAGACGGTTTAGTCCACTTCACAATAATATCCCTAGTAATAGTAACTGCACCAATATGAATCCCAAAGTGATTAGCCAGAGAATGGCTATTGTAAAAATGCTTAATAGAAATAAGATTGACCGATATTAGCTTTAAAATTTTAAACCTCACTTTGGATATAATGTCATAGGCATTCATCTTAATACCCAAGTGTTTAGCATTATTTCTACTATCCCAAAGATACCAAATAATCACAATAGGAAGAATATTATGAATATGACATTTCCTATCAATAAACCACTCTTTGAGAAGGTCATCCAAATTTAAATTAGCATTAAACAACCCAATCCCAGCCAAATTGAAGAAGTAAGACCAAACGTTTAACAAGAAAATAGAACCATTCACGAAAAACATGTTGAAGACTTTCAATGTTGAGACAACATTGACATTTAGAAAAATCATAAAACCTTTTCTCCACAGAAATATTACAATCGGAAACAAAACATTTAAGGCATCTCAAGCAAGCAGAGAATATGATAAGGGAATGGTATTGTGCCAAAGCGCCTTAAAGGTTATGGAAGCATTATTTTTAATTCTAGTCTCCTCCCAAATATTCTTAACATCAAACTTACCAGAGGTAGATAACTTAAACATAATATTATCCTTAACATGTAAATGTAACGGATTTGAATAATTTTATCAAGGATATCTAAAGGAACCACCTCTACAACTTGGAATGTTCCAACTACCAATTATCAAAAAAAAATTCACTTACTTTCGTATTAATGATGGTATGAGTGTTAGGGTAGATAATTATCAATAGAACCCGACCCCAACAGTTGTCTTGCCAAAAAAGCAACGTCCCCAAGTGCCAATACCATTGAATGTAATTCTCAGCCTCCCACTTGATCTTACACGTCTTTTCCAACCTGAGAATCAATACTATGTTATAATGAACAAGCAAGAGGATTAAGATTCTTACAATTATTGTAGCATTCATTATTTAAGCCCATAAATCTATTAATTAAGATCTAAAAGCATACAAAGTTTAATGAGAGAACAACTATACGCCAGTGTCCATAAAATAGACTTACAACCCAAAGCCCCTTCATTATAAACACCACACAAACTTTCTCCCAAGAAGCCCAGTTAATAAAAAGATTTATTGTTAGTTGGCCCCCAGAAAAATTTATTATCATTTTTCTCCATTCTCATACAGACATTAACCAGGTAGGTTGTAAAGTGTGAAACAAGAAAATTAGGAATAAGAATTTAAAAACGCTTTTTATTCAAAGTTAATCTACGCCCCATATAAAGAAAATTTGATGGACCAATTAAGAATTTTTTTTTGGAAAATAGTAAAAATATTGTCAAAAAGAAAAATCTTTTTTCTACCTTTAAAAAGGGGCGTGCCAAGGTATTTTATAGGAAGAGAAGACTGATTAAAGCCACAAACCCTTTTAATGCCATTAACTCTAGTGTTACCAACAGAAAAGCCAACAATAAAATTGCTCTTATCCTTATTAATCGACAAACCACTAATATGCTGAAAAGAAGCTAAAAATCTAGTAAGACATCTGACATTTTTAATTGAAGCATTAGAAAAAATAATAAAATCGTCAGCAAAGCTAAGATGTGTAATAGGAATACCACCACAAGTACGAAAATGAAGCTGCGAGTTTCTACTATAAAGATTCTCTATACCTCTAGAAAGAAATTCCATTCTGATGGTTGTATGTATTTATCTTAATAACTTCGGTTTAAGAAATAGCTCAAGAAATGCAATCATAATTAGTTTCATTTAATTGTAAATATAATTAATGATTTTAAATGATTTGTGTAAATGAAAATTATTAATCTCACAAACACTATCGATTAAACCTACAAGCATGCCTATGTGTTTGCTTCTCTGTAATTTGATCAACACATTAATCATTATGGTCAAAGTAAGTTCTAATCATTGCTAGCCAAGAACATCTTATCATTGAACAACCATGAAAATAGCTTAAGAAATGCTTAACAGAGAGCTTTCTATGATAATAAGTTTTTTTTTAAGATGAAAAATCTAGAGGATCATTAAAACAGTTAAACTAATTTAACCTTTTATACTCGGAGAAGACCAAATGAAGGCGTCTAGATAAACACTTAGCAGCAAATAATAAAAAGAGCAAGGGATAAAGGATCACCCTGCCAGACAACTTAACCACCTTTGAAAAACCCATGAGACTTATCATTAATAATAACATAATACTACACTTTCTCAATAATATTGCTATTCAAATGGGTAGAATTGTCAATAAAACTAAAAAGTTTTAGAATACGATAATTAAAGGGCCAATGTATGTTATCATAGGCTTTGGAAACATCCATCTTAACATCATATTCTGACCGGCCACCTTATAGTTAATATCATAAATAATCTCTAGAGTAATTAAAATATTATCAGCATTTTCCCCTCCCCTTAAATTAAATAAGCTGGTTTGATTAATGGAAATGATATTGGGAAGGATTAAAGACATCCAGGAAGCCAAAATTTCATATGCAATCTTATTAAAAGTAGTATATAAACTAATAGGTCTAAAATCACTCAAATGCTCAGGATTATCACATTTAGGAATAAGGACAACAAAAGTGCTGGAAAAAAAAAAGATTTTTTTATTTTGGAGAACCATTGAAAAACCCTTAATAGCCTTACAAATATCATTTTTAATAATATTCTAACATTTTTGAAGAAAAAAACACCGATAAACCCATCATACCTAGCAACGAAATCTTTATTCATAAGCATAAGAATATTGTGAATTTCAAACTCATCAGGACATTTGCAAAACATGCATTCTCACAATCATAAATTATGGAAGGAATACAAGAAGGATTGGAGATATCCTCCACATTCTTACACTAATCTAAAATATTCTTAAAATGAGTCACAACATAGTCAGAAATAGAATCATCAGTATCCAACAAAGACCCATAGTCCAATTTGATTTTATGGATAATGGCCTTAACCTTTTTATTATTCGCACAAATATGAAAGTATTTAGTGTTGTTGTCCCCTTCAAAAATGATTTTCTAATGCCAATAAACTTCTTCTTTAAGATACAATGAAACCAACATCCCCAAGCAGGAAATTTTAGAAAGTATAAAATTGAATTTAACTAAACAATGGGGAGGAGAGGCCAATGGCAAGAGACGGATTCCCATTGTCTCCATCTTCTTTGTCACTGATCTCTCCAAATTAAATCCCCTAACGAAATCATGTCAATAAAACACCCCCAATCCTCATCCTCGCCAACTCTAAAGAAGCCTCTCGGAGAACATTTTAATGGCTGCTTTGTCGTTAACAACTGCTGAATTATGTGATGCAAATTCACACATAATCTTAAAAATATCTAGAGGATCATTTTACAACTTATCTTATTACCGGGAAACTCTTCAGCATCTATTTTTTGAATGTGATTTTTCCTTTTCTGTGTTGTTGTTGGTTATGCCTATATTCCGCAGTTTTCTGTTCAGGCCGAATTTGTTTTTGTCCTTTGATTCGTTGGACTCTGCTCTTTCTTCTTCTCCTTTAGAGAAAAACTTTTGCTTCTCTATCATGGCTTGCACGATTTATCACATTTGAAGGGAGAGAAACAATAGGTGTTTCTCTAATGCTTGGATGTCCCCTAAGGCAGTTGCTGATGGTGTTAAAACTATTATCAAAGTGAAAGTGAATTCTTGGAAGAATATAGATAGGATCAAGCACAAATATGCAGGTATTTTTTTGATATTGGCGGTGCTTCTCTGTGCTTTTGGCATTGTTTTGCTGAAAGGTTATATTTTTGGGCTGGGTTGTTGAGGAATATTGCTGGAAGGTTTTTGACTGGCTCTTACAGTTTTTGGCTGAATGGTTTGATTGATTGACATCGGAGTTGAGCCATTAGTTGTGTTAACTTCAGGATAATTCAATCCATTTGGTAGCTTATCTGGCTACATAGATTTGGTGCTTTCATTTGTTTTGTGTAGCCTAGTATGTTCCTTCTTTTGGGTCATAAATAGGTAGCCAATGTCATGTAATAGAAGATTTTGAGATAGAATAAGAATTGAGTAGTTTTACTCTTGTTTTGGGTTTCTGTATCCTCAAGGATTTCAGGTGGTGATCTCACTCCTCCGAGAAGTTCTTGGAGTTATCCGGCGACCGTCACCGACGTGGATTCGTCGAGCCCCCTACCTGGCCGGTGTCATTGATAGCTGCTGGAGTTAGTGTTTTCTTCTCTATACTGCTCGTTGGCATTATTTTTTTGGCTGGGACGATGATGTTAAGAGAGCACTGCGGGACTGGCTATCGGGACGGATCTTTGGCCCCTTGGATGGCCCTGCGCCCGGAATTTTGGGTCCTCTTTTTGTTGGCCAGTGGCAACCGGGGCTGATTTTATGGATAATGGTGTTTTTTCTTATGCCGTTACTTTACTGATTTATGATGTAATTTTGCGGTGCTCTCTTGGGTTTTCCTGAGTCCCCGCAATCTTCCCCTCCCCCCTTCTTTTGCTTGCATTTGGTTTATTTGGATAATTCCTCTTTTGGTGAATTATCCTTATAGCTTTTCTTTTTACTTGTAATCTTCAACTATATTTTTTATGTTAGATACATGAGCTTAGGCTCCCTAAAAATTTCCCAAAAAAGAAAAAAAAAACTTGTTTGTCCGTTTTGTTGTTACGCTGAGTTACTATGGTTTACCCTGTCAGAGCATGAGACCCATATAGTATAGGAAAAAACACATTTGGGAGATACCTGTAGAGGAGGAAAAAGACATTTGCTTATCATCTTTTTTTTTTTTTTTGGGACATTTAGGCCATTTAAGGCAAACTCACACACACGACGCATACACATAGACTCAAACCTTAGACCTCTTAGTTGGAAGTCTTAGCTCTCAACCAATAGGCCAAGGAGAGTTGTGTCTGCTTATCATCTTTCAAAACCTCTATTAATTGATTTTGTTCTTTAGCAATTATATGCAAACTTTATCTATATGTGTGAAGTACCCCACCGGGGTTAGCCGAGTTGGTGGGCAAATGTGAATGGAAACTCCCAACTCATATTCGATTTCTCTCTCATGCGGCACGATCTCTTAAATGGGAAAAAAATAACTGTGGCCCTAGCTACACCTGTAGGGTTGGTTGCTGGTAAGCCCGCTCAGGAATTAATTATGTCGTCATGCGTCTCCTTTAAGAGTGACAGTGAGTTGATATCCCGTTCTAAAAAAAAAGCGTGTGAAGTTGTTGGTCAACTTGGTCACATCAATATTGAGAGAACGTGCGACCTTGCCCCGTGCAAGCCAAGCATGCGATTTTCTCCCGGGCCCAACGCCGCGCCACCATCTCATGAGATGGGATGACTTCGCCATCGATACGTTCTTCGCCGGCGGTGGGGCTCATTAAGGGTTGGGGGATTTTGATGGGGGCCGAAACCTTAAGCGGATTATCAGCAGCGGTGTTAGTGATGGCCAACAAAGAAGGTGAAAGAATCCGGCTGCGGTGGTGCTCCGGCCAAAGGATGTCAGCTTCCTGCAGCTCTTTCGGTGCCATGATCATCAAGAATCTGAAGAATGGAGCTCTGTGGAGATGGGAGCTAGGCGTCAAGTATTTATAGGGAGAGAGGAGTTCCGTCGTGAGCACTCCTTGTGGGGCCGGAGAACTTTTTAGGTTTCTCGTTGGCCAATAGAAAGATGACGTGTGGAGAGCTTTTGAATGTGGAAATAATTTTTATATTGGGAAGCTTGAATTGTATATATTTTTTTAATATTTTTCTTTGTCTTGCTCCTTTTATTTTTTTGTTATTTTATATATTAAATTGAATCAATGGCTCTTTTACTTTAAATTATGTCTTTAAATTCTTATAACTCACTTTTTTTAATCAACACGTAAGCCCCTAGGTGAATTTTATGATAAAAAAATGGAGAAAAATATAAAAAAATTATTGCCAAAAGATTCAAAATTAAATTTATCAACAGCACTCAAGCTTTCCAATATAAAAATTATTTCCGCTTCAAAAGCTCTCCACGCGTCATCTTTTCATTGGCCAACACAAGCCAAAAAAATTATTCGGCACCCAAATGAAACTTTGCACCAATCAATTATTGAAACTATTAATAGCCAGGCTTCAGAACTATATATCAAAGGTCTTTTGATATCAAGTTCTAAAGACTGGCAATTAATATTTTCAATGCATGATTGGTGCAATAATTATCAAGCATATCTATAGAATCAATACGTTTTCAGCCCTTTTTGCTTCTCTTATAAATACTCGATGCATGCCATTATGAGTAGAGAATTGCTCCATATAAATATTAGAATGTCTTCTATGTCCTATTTGAACTTTACCGTACGTCCGGAGACCAATCAGAATGCGCCACGTTAGTGATACTGAGCGGTACTGAGCAGTACCGAGCTTGGTACGAAAAGGGAGTGACGTAGTGCATTCTGGTTGGTCTCCGGACAGGGTTCGACATCCGCAGAGAATAATTTCACCTAATATTTAATAACATATTAAGATTCAAGTAGAAAAAAGAGAAACTCAATTACAACAAATCCATCATAATAAATTGGATAAACATCATTCTCAATCAAAATATAAATAGTACTTGTATATATAAGCCTCTTAGGTGGTGAAATTTCTCTCAATACTGATGTGACAATGTTGTCCATCAACTTTGCACACACTAGTTCTCGGATCTGTATTAATTTGTGTCATGCAATCTTTAATTCAGGTAGTGATTCATTTTTTTGGCAATTGGTTGGATTCAGCCATTGTTTCATATCGAGCTAAAGAACGGCAGCAAGCGGTCTCTTCAGGAAGATGTTTGGGTGGCATTCAAGAATTCAACAACTTAATTATGTTCTAGGTGAGGTCGCAACTTATCGCCAGTGAGCTTCATCACCGCCAATTATTTTTCGTTTTAGTTAAAATTCATAAAAGGGTCTACATATTAATATATCAAAAAAGGGTTATATATTCTTAATAGGGATCAATAACTCGCTAATGCTCACAGAGATACAAGCAACAACAACAACAACAACAGCATCAAGCCTTTATCCCACTACGTGGTTCAGCTATATGAATCTTTTTTTCTCTATTATGTCTAGGTAAGAGTCAAATTCCCATTTAAATCTAATAAACCTTAGAGTCAAAGATCCCAATCTAGATACAATCCACAAGAAAATTGAAAAGGTCATCAAGAAGCCAAGACCCAAAAATCCAAAGCCCATAGCTCAAATTAACATTAAGCCCAGAAAACATAAATCAACAAAATCCACATAAAGCTCAAATTAACATTAAGCCCAGCTAAAACACAAGAAACTATCAAAAAGAGCCGAGCTCCCATCAACAAGGAAAAAACACCACAAAACAACAACCAAAATGTAAAAATAACCATACACATAAAAATGAAAGAAGCAAAAGCAAACACCATAGCACCTTAATACTCTCTAACAAGACCACCATAGCTAGCCCCAACGTTAAAGACTGCACCATCAATATTTAATTTGAATTGAGCCACCAAAAACTTATTCCAATACACATAACTATGATTGTTATAACTATTATCAACATCCAAAAAGATGTTAAAGAAAGAGACCTTACTCTTATCACCTTTGAAATGCTTGGTAAGAACCACCTTATAGCAGAGACAAGCTGGGGAATTTTATTCTTAAGGGCTATAATGATATGGTTAGAACTCATCTTAAACCTTGGTGCTTACAATAAGAATATAACCATCATGCCTATTATGAAATCAGTGATCAAGAAGAGTATAACAAGTAGTATTTAAATAGCTCATGTTAATCCCCAAAGCAATATCCAAAAACAAACCAAACACCAATGGCAATAGGGCCATCCAAAAAAAACATACTTGATGATTTCCAGTTGAAAACAACATTGAAATTTAGAAGTAATGAAAAAACCTTTCTTCTTTAATTTCTCACTTGTACTCCACATAATGTGTGGAAACGTGGGTGCTTACTTTTCGGACCTCCTAGAAAGGGCAAATCAAGCTTGATTGCGGACATGGATAAATTACCTTAAATTTGATATCTATAATATGAGCATCAAGTACACAACTCATCTTGGTCTGTTGGTTGTGAGCTTAGGTTACCAATTAAGAGGTATTGGGTTCAAATTTTACGTATGTGATATGTGTGTGAGCTTGCCTTAATTGACCTAAATGTTCAAAAAAATGATATGAGCATCAAGGAGGTTAGAATGAACTTTGGGCTTAAGAGGCTGCTTGTTGGAATGACGAACAAATCAATGCTTGTTATAGAAGACATAGACTGTTCAATTGATTTATAGAACATGGACGAGGATAAGCATAGTCAAAGCAACAAATCTCATGATGATGATGAGATAAACCTTTCTGCATTGTTGAACTTCATTGATGGGTAGTGGTCGACAAGCGGCTAGGAGAGGATCATCGTAACCCTAAACTAATAATAAAGACAAGCTCGATTCTGCATTGCTGATACATGGAAGGATCTATTTGCTTATCCTCATCTCCGTTCTTCAATCAGTGGAACAGTCAATGTCTTCTATAACAAGCAATGATTTTTTCGCCATTCCAACAAGCACCCTCTTCAGTGCAGAGTTCACTCTAACCTCCTGTAGGCTTATATCATAGATATCAAATCTAAGGTAATTAGCCATGGCAGAAATCAAGCTTGATTTGCCTGTTCTAGGAGGTCTTAAAAGTAAGTACCCACGTTATAATAGCAATTTGTTTTATTCAATAGAATGATATGATACAAATGTACCTATATATACAAAAAAGTAAGAGAATAATAAGGAAAAATATAATGAATGAAAATATTCTTAATAAGTATGATATATCTCATAAATCATGATAATATATAGCTTCCTACTATAAATATTAGTCACATTTTGTAATGTTTATATGACATTGAATCATTCCAACAATTAAGATAAAAGAGATTTTAATAAAAGTGAAAAAAGGATTATTAAAGAAAAATTTGTCTGTCTTCACTCACAATCAATACATGCATAAGAAGAAATGCATTAAATTCTATTTAAACTAAATGAAATCTTTTGGGGTGCATATATGTTACATAACTCCATTCTATCATTATTATGAGATATATCATAATTTTTAAGAACATGAGCACGCTAGATGTCCCTACCTGCCAAACAAATCTCTGCAACAATTTTGTGGATACTTAGTCCGTATGGCTCCCATATTACCTACATAATTAATAAAATATGTTATAATCTTTCTTAATTTTGCAAGCAACCTCAAACTAATTCTGAATGATAGACATACCTGACTTTGAAGAAGACCATAAAACTCATTAATTACTATATTTTGATGTTTCCAACGGCATGTCCCTACCCATTCTTCATTCCACCTATATATTTCATGCATTAGTAGGTTTGATGTACATCAACTGCCTAATACAATGCAAACCAACTGTCCTGATGGCTGTAATGAATATTGGACATTTAATAGGCCAATCTTGGACCATGAGCATGTGTGATGTTCTCTCTAGAATTGTCCCCTGTAGATTACAATTTTGTTTAAAATAGACATTTTTCTAAAGGAAGAAATTTTTTAAAATTGATAACTGGTCAGAGTGGGCTGCTCTATGTTTGCCTCATAGACTAGCGATGGTGGGATGTACATCCAATGGTGCAGGCCCATAGGTTGCCTCCTAGGTTACTTTATAAATCGTTGTCTTCTAGGTCATGTTGATTCATGTGTCATTGCATTTATGTGTGGGCTCCAAAAATTCGGCCCCAGCCTCCCCGCAGCGCTGATTTATTGTCTGCTTTTATTCGAGCGAGGGAGTTTTAACGGACTAAGTTCCGGGGTAAATTTTGGAAGGCAGCTGGGTTTGTAGATAAGACACTACCCAGAGATTTTGCCCTCATTTTGTGAGGACGTTATGAGCTGAGTTCTGGTTTCCTATAGGCGCAAGCCCCTATAGTTAATTACCCCTCCCGGTCATGAGAGAGAACTTTCGATTAAGACTAGTCGTCAATCAGATACGTAGAGAATGCGTTTTATCTGGCGTAAAGTAGCAGCATGGGTATGGAATTTTGGAAATTTGAAATGTTTGGGAATTTGAAAGTTTTATATTTAAAATAAAAATTTTCACCATCTTGAACATAAAACGGATGGTGGGGGAATGGATGATAGACCCGATCAAGATCCCATGGTTCCGTCATCCCGGGCCATCGTGGTCCCTGGTCTACTTAGTCAGAGGAGGTAGTCGACCCAAACTGACAGAAGCATCCTTGTCGGTAGCCATGGGTTGATTCGTTCAAGGGTACCTTGTAGACCTGGGGGGGTATTTGCCTAAGAGGATAAATTTAAATCCACCTTAACTAACAAAGGGCTTTGTGCCCTATCGACTTTAAAAATACATAGTTTCTTATCTTTTTATTGTAATCGTAGGAAAAGGATCAACCGGCTCGTAGTATTTTTGGTTTTCTTTTATCTTATAGCTCTTTAGAGCAGTAGAGAGCTGGAGGAACCTTCTAAGGACTCTGTAATCAAATTTTGAGATTAACACGTAGGCCCCGCTGTGGGTTTTAACCATATATATATATATATATATACAAGACTTTTAATGTTAACGTCAATTCTCATGTGGCTGAACCCAATTTTCTTATTTCTATCACTTATATGTTTAATGATGTTGATAATGTCAACTCTTATGAAAATTTGGTGACATCTGTTGTTTTAAATAATCAGCCTGTTATTTCTATGATTAATGTCGCCAATGAATGTGAAGTTGGTGAGTTTATTCCTCCTTCAAGTGGTAATGCTGGTTCCAATGCTAATCTTAATATGTATGATCTATCCAATCTTAACAAACAGAACTCGTCTTGTTCTAAAGAAGATAATTTCAAAGTGGTTTCTAGAAAAAAAGGGAAGCAAAATAAACTTGTGTTACTGGCTTCACCTAGATCCACAAGAGCTCAAAATTCTTCAAGAAACTGCAATGATTAACGCCCTTCTATGGAATGTGAGAGGTATTGGAGGTAAGGATTCTAAGGTTAGAGTCTGCAATCTGTGTAGAATTCATAATGTCCAATTACTTGTTTTAGTTATTGAACCTTTTATTAATCATACCAAGATTAAAGCTACTGCTAAAACTTTGGGTTTTCTAATTTTTTTGCTAATTGCTCCAACAAGATTTGGATCCTGTGGAAGAATACTATCTCTTTAAATATTATTGATGATTTACCTCAAGTTTGTCATTGTTACATCTCTATCTTTAACGTCAATTGCTATGCCTCTTTTATTTATGCTGCATGTACTAGAATGAATCGCATTTCTCTTTGTAATCAGTTAAGACAATTTGCTTTTGTTATTAATGGTCCTTGGTGTGTGGGCGGTGACTTTAACATTATCTCTAATCCTTCTAAAAGAATTGGTGGTAATCCTCCTAACATCAATGCTATGGAAGATTTTAATTCTATGATTAGTGGCTGTAATTTAAATGATATTGGTTATTTTGGTAGCCCCTTCACATGGAATAGAGCTACT
Source organism: Dendrobium catenatum (assembly GCF_001605985.2). Lineage (NCBI taxonomy): Eukaryota > Viridiplantae > Streptophyta > Magnoliopsida > Asparagales > Orchidaceae > Dendrobium > Dendrobium catenatum. Next base: position 28,064,034 of record NW_021319083.1, read on the forward strand.
TTGTGGCAAAGGTTAGATATATTTCTTTTTAATGACGGCTGGATTTCCAATTTTTTGGCTTCTAATATTGACCATCTTAGTAGAACTTTGTCCGATCACTCTCCTATTCTGTTGAATATTAACAAAATGCTTCATCATGCTTCTTTTTCTTTTAGATTTCAAAATATGTGGTTGTTGCATGCTGATTTCTCTATTTTGCTGAATTGTAATTGGAATGCTCATGTTCATCCTGATAACAGCATTACTGGTATGTTATGCTTATGGGCTAAACTTTTTAGATTCAAGCAATGTCTAAAATGGTGGAATAAGAATATTTTCAAAAACATATTTTCTAACATTAAAGATGCTGAGACAAAAGTTATCGATTTAGATTTTATATATCAGCAAAGTCCTAATCCTGACAATTTGTTTTCCCTTAATCAAGCCAAAGACTCTCTCTTTCAATTGTAACTTCAGGAAGAATGTTTCTGAAAACAAAAGTTGAATGCTAAATTTGTTATGGAATGTGATAGGAATACTAAATTTTTTCAGGCTTTAGCCAACAAAAAGAAAACTAGAAATCATATTCACAAAATTATTGATGATGATGGTAATTAATGCTTTTACTTCTGATGATTCTATTTGCAAATTTGGTGTTGATCATTTTAAGCATATTTTTAACAACTCTTGCTTGTGTTTGCCTATTAGTAATCCTCATATTATCCCTAATATGATTTCTGAGGTTGAGAATGATCTGCTCTGTCAAATCCCTACTGAAGCTGAAATCTTTAAGGTCATTAAGGATCTTAATGGCGATGCTGTTGTGGGACCTGACGGTTTCACTACTAAATTCTTTCAACACAATTGGGATATTATCAAGGATGATGTTATTAATGCGGTGGCTGATTTTTTTGCGGGTAATTCGTATCCTAAGTTTTTTTTCTTATACTTACATTGTTCTTATTCCAAAAAAGAAGGGTCCAATCATTGGAGTGACTACAGACCGATCAATTTCTACACTTTTCTTAATAAGCTTAACTCCAAGATTATTGCCAACAAATTGATTATTATTCTGCCTAAAGTTATCTCTCTGAACCAAACTGGTTATGTTAAAGGTTGAAGTATATTTGATAATGTCCTTTTAGCCCAAGAGATGACTCATGATATTAATGTTAAGGTTAAAGGTGGCACTGTTATTTTCAAGCTTGATGTTACCAAAGCTTATGATAATCTTAACTGGAATTTCCTTTACAATGTTTTATCTTTATTTGGTTTCAATAATACTTTTATTTCTCTTATCAAGAACAAAATCAAGCATTGTTACTTCTCGGTGATCATTAATGATAAGAACAATGGCTTTTTCAAATCTTCCAAAGGTCTTAGATAAGGTGACACTATGTCTCCTGCTATTTTCATTATTGCTATGGAATATCTATCTAGAGGCTTGGATGACTTATACATGAGACACCCTAATTTAAATTTTTGCAGTATTAGGGGATTTCCCATTTCCCATTTGAGTTTTGCTGGCGATTTTATTCTATTCACGAACGGCTCTATTAACAATATTACTATGTTGATCAACTTTCTTTTCAACTTTTATAAACAAAGTGGATGAATCAATAAGGATAAAAGCTCCTTTATTGTGAGTAAGCCTGTTAATCTTAATAGAATTCATGCTATTCAAAAAATTTGTGGATTTATGTCTAAAAATTTACCGATTACTTATCTTGGTACCCCCATTTTCAAAGGTAAAAAAGAAAAGTTTTTTGTTTGATGATATATTTACTAAGGTGGAAAAGAAGTTAAACAATTGGTCTTCTAATTTCTTATCTTATGGTGGTAGGCTTGTTCTTATCAAATCGGTTTTAAATTCTATGCTTATTTATCTTTTTCATACTTTACTTCCGTCTAATTCTATTTGCACTAGATTAGAAAGGATTTTTAACAAATTTTTTTGGGATTCTAAATTCAATAACAATGGCATTCGTTGGTCTTCCTGGGAGAAAAACTGTGGTGTGCTTAATGAAGGTGGCCTTGGTTGCAAATCTTTACACGATACTGCTAAAGCTTTCTCTTACAAATTATGGTTCTCCTTTAGAACTAACGTCAGTTTATGGGCTCGTTTTATGAATATTAAGTACTGTCACAATATGCATCCTTTGTTATGTTTTCATAGAAATACTAACTCTTTGATTTTGAAGAGACTTTGCAATATTAAATGGGAAGCTGACCATTTCATCCAATGGGGTTTAGGTCAAGGTGATGTTTTTTTTTTTTTGGCAAGACAACTAGGATATTTCTAAGCTTTTGGAGATGGTCCCTCCTATTATTTTTGAAAAACTTTTAAAGGTTCCATTACAATTTCATGAAAAAGACATTACTTTATGCTCTGTTTCTTCCTCTAGCAAATTTTTGTTGAAAGATGTTTGGGATACTTTTAGAAGTAAGAAAGATATATCAGTTTTATTTTCGGCTATATGGCATAAAAATTTTCCTCTTTCTTACTCCATATTAGTTTGGAGATGCATTAAAGGGTACATTTTGGTTGACTTTATGCTTCAAAAGAAAGGTATCAAGCTTACCTCTAAATGTTTTTGCTTCTCTAACATTGAAAGTATTGATCATCTTTTTGTTAGTGGTTTAATTGCGCAAAAAGTGTGGAACTTCTTTGATTTTTTAGCCAATAAATTGCTTCACACTTCTTATAACAATTTTATTTCTGTTATTAAAAGTTGGGTGAATGGCTCCGAAGGTCACATTTTTAATCTCATTCCCCTTCTAATTATCTGGTACATTTGGAAAGCGCGTAATGAGGCTAAACATTAAGAGATTAAGATGGATGCTTCTATCATCATTTCTAATGTGAAGCATAAAATTTCTCAGCTTCATTCTTACAATATTATTTCTATAAACAATTTTAGAAACTGTAAGGTCTTTGCTGATAACTTGGGTCTTACCTTTTCTGATATTTCTGTTAATTCTGGTGATAAATTTGTGAAGTGGATCAAACCTAAAACTCTTTATATCAAGCTGAATTTTGACGGGTCTGTTGGTCCCAATGGTGCTGGTGCAGGTGGGATTATTAGAGACTATTTTGGTAATGTTATTGCTGCTTACTCCGCCCCAATTCAATGTTGTTCTGCTATATCCGCTGAGCTTAATGCTCTGTTATACGGGCTGAATATCTGTACCAATTTGGGTTTTAATTTTATCTGGATTGAGGTGGATGCTTTGCTTCTTATTCAAATTATTAACAATATTATCCCTGGCAATCCGAACAATTTCTATCTCATTAGGAAAATTAAGCAATCTCTCTCTAGCTTCACTTACTATATCTCTCATATCTATCGTGAAGCTAATGTTTGTGCCGATTGGTTAGCTAAAAGAGGTTGCTATATTCATAATTATGATGAGTTAGACACTAGTTGTTTGCATCCTCAGCTACAAGGTATGATTAATTTAGATAAATCTGGTTTACCTTATTTTCGCCATGGTTGATTTCTCTGTTTTTCTTCCTGTTTGGTTTATTCTGATTCCTCATAATTTACTTACCTCCTGCAGTTTTCACATTCCCTCTTTTGTTTACTTCAGGCTGGGTTTTTATGCTTTTACTTTTCACCATGTTTTTTTCATCTATGTTATTTGGCAGCATTCTGTTGAGGGTTTTGGTTTTTCTTTAACTAATGTTGTCTCTCATTGTGCTAGAGTTAACTATGTTCTTTTCTCTAATACGGTCCAGTCGATTAACAGTAAGTTTTCTATTTGCTGGATCTGCTGTATTTGCTGGAAGATGTTAGTTGTGGGCTACTGCACTATTTCGTGGTTGGATAATTTTAAGGTCTTTGTGCGGTCTGGTGTTTGCTGGAGGTGGAATTATATTCTATTTTTTTGTATCAATGGGTTCGTTTCTGGGAAGTTGAGTAAGGAGATTATTCTTCAGTTCATGTATTTGAATTGGAACCTTATGATCATGTTTTCTGTCCACCACTATAACTCCTACTATGTATTTTTAAAGTCCATTTTGCCTAATTTCTCTTTTTGGAGAGTGCCTTGCAGGATTATCTCTATTTTGGATTACAGGAGCTTCATTTTGAGCAAGGTACTCCTTTTTTGGTTTATTTTCTTGCATTGCTGTTTTCTTCTTCTTTTTTGCAGGAAGATTGTGCTAAACGTGAATCTTCTGATCTTCCTTTTTTGGGTGCTATCTGCTTACAGCCCGAGTATTTTCTTTTTCTTTTATTGTACTTTTAGAAGAAGGAACCACAAGCTCGTATGTTTTATTTCTTTTTTGCTTGTAGCTCGTTCGAGCGTTAGTGAGCTAGTGGATCCTTTTAAGGACTCTATAACCGCATTTTTGAAATGAACACGTAGGCCCCTCTGCGGGTTTTAACAAAAAAAAAGGAAGACTTTTACAGTATATTCAATGTTCACTAGTAACCATTACATCCCATATATAGATGGGTTAAGTACATTTGTTATACATCAATGGTTGTGATTAAAGAGCAAAGAATGAGTGAATAGGATTACACAATAGTCAGAGGTTGAAATAAAGCAGATTTGGTGGCATAGGCACATGTTTGCTAACACCATCCCTTAAGTTGACGATGGTTCTTGAATCGTCAACTTGGAACGAAGCTTAGTGGACTTAGTTGAGGAGAGTGCCTTTGTCAAAATATTGGCCAGCTGATCCTGGGAGGTAATATGATGCACAGTGACTTGATGATTCTTGATGCAGTCATGGATGAAATGGTAGTCAACCTCTATATGCTTAGTTCGTGCATGAAAGACCATATTGTTGGCACGTGCAAGTACAAATACATTGTCACAAAAGAGTGGTGTAGGAGCAGCTGGAGTAATGTGGAAATTTGTAATAAGCTAGTCTTCGTAGCCAAAGGACATCACTAGCAGTAAAAGCTAATGCCAGATATTCTGATTCAGTTGATGATCTAGCAACAATGGGCTATTTTTTAACAAACCAAGACAGAAGAGTTCCGCCTAGGAAGGTGCAAAAGCCAGAGATAGACCGACGGTCTATGGGATTTGAGGCCCAATTAGAATTAGTAAATAATTGAAGATTCATGTCAGTTACAGCAATAGGAAAAAGATATTGTTGAGTGCCATGTAAGTAACACATAACCCATTTGAGGTAGTGAAAATGAAGAAGAAGTTGGTTATGCATATGCTGGCAGAGGTGGTTAACAGCAAATGGTTGAGTTATTGTGATGTATTGGAGAGACCCAACAAGCTATTTTTAGATGTGAGGTTAGGAGAATGGTTATGATTGGTCTGGACTGGTATAAAGTTTTGAAGCTAGAGGACTAAATACTGGTTTACAATGTTGCATGCCTGATTTAGTTAAGAGGTCATGGATGTATCGAGACTGGCTAAGAAGAAAGCCATTTGAAGTGGTGGTAATTTGAATGTCCAAAATTGGGAAATAGGACCAAGATTTTGCATATGAAACGCAGAATGCAAGTAATCGAGGAGGTGAGTAGATTCAAAAGGAGTGTAACTTGTTAACAGGAGATCATCCATATAAACAAGGACAAACATATGTCCCTTTTTGGAAGGTAAGGAGGGATGGATCAGCTTGACTGGATCGGAAGTCATACTGTAACAGTTGATCAGAAATCATGGAGAACCACTGTCATGGTGATTTTTTAAGCCCATATATGGCTTTATAGAGGTGACACACATAGTCGAGATGTTGGGGATCAACGGGGGGGTGGCTACATAAAGACACTCACGTCCAACTTATTGTGTAAGAAGGCATTAGAGATATCTAAATGATGTACAAGCCAATGAGAGTAAGAGGTAATAAGCAAAAGTAGGCGCATAGTGGGAAATTTAGCAACTGGGCTAAACGTATCATGATAATCGATCCCAGGCATCTAGCCTCTTGTTTAAAACCCTGTGCAACAAGTCTAGCTTTGTGACAGGCAACTATTCCATCAAAGTTGAACTTCATTTTGTATAACCACTTGTAGCTAAGAAGATTTTGATCTGTTGAATAAGGAATTAAGGAAAAGGTTCCTTGTTGTTTAAGGCTTCAAATTCAGCCGACATTGCTTGCCTCCAAGCAGGATATGTCTAGCATCTAAACAGAAGGCGGGAGCTAAAGGAAGAATATAATGTTGTAAATCAAAAACCTATTTTGATTTAAGTTGTGTTGTTTGACGTCGTGTGATCAAGGATGCAGAGGAGGCTAGGGTGGCTGGATCTTTGAAAAAGATGGCTTGAATGGAGGAAATTCTGCATACGAAGTGGGAGAGGTATGTGGAGGAGAAGGTAGATGTTGTTGTCCGATAGAATAAGATTGAGGAGGATCTTGGTTTACAGCGAGGATCGAGGCCGAGACAGGTACAAGTGTCAGGGGGAAAATTGTTGGAAATGTAGAGGACGGTGGATGTGGTTGTGGAGTTTTAAAGGAAAAGACTAACTCAAACAAATGGACATCTCACGAGATGTGGATATGAACAGTAAGAAGATCCAAGCATTTATATGCTTTGGATTGGGTGGCATAACCAAAAAATATGCAAGGAATTGAACGAGGTTGTAGTTTATGACAATTTTGTGGGGGAATTCATGGGTAACATAAGCAACCTATGACATGAAGGTGTTCATAATGTGGTGGTTGATGACATAGAAGTTGAAAGGGGGATAAATTATGAGTGTTAGGGGAGGAAAGAAGATTAATTAAGTAAACTGCAGTGATCAAAATAATCAACCCAATAATGAGTAGGAATGTTTGTAGTGAATAATAAGGCATGAATAGTCTCTAAGAGGTGTCGATGCTTGCTTTCAGCCACCCCATTTTATTGAGGAGTATATGCGCAAGTAAGATAATGCAAGATACCAAAGGATGTAAGTGATGGCGAAATGCATTGTTTAGAAATTCACCGCCACTATCATATTGAATCATTTTAATTTTATTGTGAAATTGGTTTTCAACATATAATTTGAAACAAAGAAAAGTAGGAAGAACATCAGATTTTAAATGAAGAGGATACACCCAACTAAAGCGTGTAAAGTCATCAACAATAATAAGATAATATTTGTATTTTTGTAAAGAGAGAATAGGGGAAGGACCCCATACATCCATATATAAAAGTTGTAAACATATAGTTGTTTTAGGAAAAGCTAAATGAAACGGTAAATGATGACTCTTTGCTCTCACACGAGTCATAGTGCACTACATCTGAACAATGTGAAAAATAGGAAGGTAGCAACTATTGAGGGGAGAAAGAGGAATGTCCAAAACGTTGATACCATGCAGTAAAAGTGGTGCTACAACTGAGGAAAGTGACTGAAGGTGATGTAGTAGCAGAGTGTGTGGAGGTTGCAGGAAGCTTAATGGGGTAAAGACTGTGGAGACTGGAGCCTAAAGCATCGTTCAATGTGTCTTGGTATCTTTAATAAGGATTGTCATAGGTGAGGCAATGAACGGATAAGAGATTGTGTGTTGATTTTTGTACATGAAGGATATGAGGTAATTACACTACAGGAAAACAGCTTATTTCCGACGGAATTTCCGGCGGAAATAAATTCGTCAGAAATTCCGACGGATTTTCCGACGCATTTCCGACGGACTATTTCCGACGGAATTTCTGGCGTACTTCCGACGGAATTTTTGAAGTTATTTCCGACGCATTTTTTGTTAGCTTTTCCGACGGACTTTCCGGCGGATTTCCGACGAAATTAAAAATTTTCTGTAAAATGATAATTCGTAATATTTAAAATTATTTATTTTGTTAAATAAAATATTGCTAAAATAAAATAAATTAAAAAGTTTAATAATTTAGTGTTAAATTAAATATAATTATTATTTTGATCTTAAAAAAAACTTAGTTTTTAAATAATGTAATTATTCTGAATTATACTAAATTAATTATTTTAAATATAATTTAAAGTAAACCATTATAAATTAATTTAATTATTATGAATTTTATTAAGTTTATATTTTAAATCAAAATATAAACTCACATTATAAATATTTTAAATAAATTATATTAAATATATTAATTATTTTAATTTTTTAATATATTAACTATTTTAAATAATACTTTCAGTACGTACTAATATAAATAAATAATAAATCGGTTATTTATATATTTTGAAGGCTGGCCTGGTGGTTTGGGGGCAGCCATTCAACTGAACGGCGGGGGTTCGAATCCCGCATGGCGCAGGCAATGCGGGCGGGTCGACGTTGGTCACGCGGGTCGGGCTTCGGGTCGTGCGGGTGAGCCCAGCGGGGTGAGCGGGGTCAGGCGGGCTGGACCCGGGAGGGGGGTGGGAGGGGGCTTCACGGGAATTAGAATGGGCTTCACGGGAATTAGAATTTTTTTTAATTTTTTAAATTCCGGCGTATTTTATATCCGCTGGAAATATTTCCGGCGTATTTTTCGCCGGAAAAATTTCCGGCGGAAAGTTTTACGCCGATAGCACTTTTTCGACGCGCGTTGAACCGGCGTAAATATTTTCGTCGGAAATCCGCCGGAAATCCTAATTTCCGGCGGATTTTAGTCATTTTCCGACGAAAAATGGACGCCGGAAATTGCGATTTTTCCTGTAGTGTTAAAAATTACGCGAAGGGGTCGATAAAATGCCTTTACTAGAGCGAGTGATGGGAAGTTGAGATCCATTTCTGCCCTTCCCCTAAGAGTTACCATGGTAAGGTTATAGAGATTGTAGCTGTGACGCGTCAAAAGTCAAGTGATTGGATGCGCCAGAGTTTAGAAACTGGTGGTGCTTCATCTTGAGCAAGAAATGCTTGATTCACAGTGTTATACATAACAGACTGATACGATAAATTTGCACGATGTCATCACGTTGCAGCAGAATGCCCAACCTTGTAGCAATTCAGACATTCAGTTGCAAGTTGAGGCCGACGAACACCACGGGAGGAATATTGAGTAGAACAGCCACCTTGAAATGAATTGAATCTGCCTTGGTAACGACTATGAGAGCTATCTCGAGGCATGTTTGATTAAAAAAGTGTTGATGTTTTGAAAAAGTTTAATTTTCTTTAGGAGAATTTAATTTCTAGAATTTTCAATTTTGAAATCGAATACATCACTATGAATGATATATCACATGGAAGTGAACATATCATTCCTTAATGAGTTCAAATTACAAAACTTTGAATTTATCATGATTATCATAGTCAAACTCAAAGAAAAATCACATATGAACCTAGAGGGTCAAATGAAATTTAATCATTTGTTTGAATATGTTAATCTGGATAAATGGATCATTAATTTTATAATCAAAATTGTGATAATAGAACGATACATCTTTCTGGAGAAAGAAGATGTAATTTACTATCAATCATTTAAATATGATGTAATGATCATCGAATTTGACTTTCTCAAAGATAATTTATTGATGTTTTGAAAATTTTAATTTTTAAAAATTTGATCTGAGTTTTTAAATCTTTTATAATCACAAACCATCATAGTTAATTACATCGTAGGAAAACCAAAATTTCCTATAAACACTCTCAATTAAAATAATGATAGAAATTTTATTTAAGATTTGAAGGCTTAATGTCAAAGGAAGCGAGGTTGGAAATTCAACTGGGATTAGATCAAAGTTGAAGACTTAATTTTGGAAGTCAAAGGAGAAAAAGTAGGTGTTTGGGATTCTAAAATAATTCAGAACACCTCAATCTACCCTTATATAATAATAGTATAGATATAGAATGTCATGGTTAAAATAATTAAAGCAATTTCACTCTTTTTGGACACTTGTGGCGTCAAGTATAGAAGATTTCCTCTTTCTTATGCATCTTATCTTTAGAAGCTAACAGATATAATCATAACTCTTTAATTTGTCTATGGTAGTAGCACATAAATTGTGAATGTTTTCATAATTCTATAAATAAATAATTACCCAATCCAATGTTATTCATTATTTTGCATTTTATGCTTCATAGTATTATTATTTGGTGATTATTGTGAAAAGTTTGTAATTGGAATTATTACTAATGAAATATTATTTATTGAATGTTTAAATTACTGTTGTTTGAAGTATGTTATTTTCAATTTAAATAATATATTTGGTTTTAAAAATTGAAATTATTTAATGTTATTCTTTTTGAATTTGAACAACATGAATTCTTCTGGGGAGCATGTTTGGACAATTGCATGACTTTAAATCCATGTTATTGTTAAAAGTTTTGATTCATCTCATCGAGACCTCATTTTCTCATACTTGAAGTTTTTCTTATTTTTGAGTAGAAGGGAATGCCAATATCATTCATTGGCTTTTATTAAAATTTGAATGGTCAAAACAATATTTTTGTGGGCAGGTTGAACGACTAGAGCACAGTTTCTTATGGGAGGCATGAATGCCCTCAACCGTCATGCCACAACATGAGCCGCAAAATAACATTTTTCATGACATACGAGTGTTCTTTATTGTATTTTTGTAGAAGTTAATCAAACTAGGTTGGTTGCTTGCAAACAAGTTTCATTTTATGTCATTGTCATTGGAGTCTATATGTTTCTTGGATTTCTTCTACCAGTAAAAGTTTCTTTCATGGAATATTGAATAAGTTTGAATTGTCATCTTCTTTTGATTCCTTTTAATGCAATGCATGAGGAGTTACATTAAGAAAGATGATGCATTCATTACTCAAATTTATGATCTATAATAAACAATGTAAAACTCATATGGTTGAAATCCAATGAGTTTTGCTTATGCGTACTTTATCTTTTTTTAATTTTGTTATTATATCTTCTTCTATTTTGTGGGAGGAAATACCTTGGTGAACATGTCACCCAGTTTATTTGCATATTTGATTGGTAAAAATTTGATAGATCCATCGATAATCTTATCACAAACAAAATGGCAATCGGTCTCTATAAGGTTTATTTTATATATTAAAAAAAAGAAAAATAATGCATGAAAAGGAAGCAAATCAGATGAAGATAAGAAAGAGAGATTAGCCAAGTGATGAGGTAGAGATGTTAGCCACAATAACTATATGACATTAGCATCTAACCCTTGCAAAAATTATTATCCCAAGGTGCCATATAAGTTATGAAGGGGATCAAGTATGTTATCAGTAGTCAAGACATTAAGGGAGATGTTGGCAAATAGACAAACAAGCCTTCGAAAAGGCTCTGACGTTGAATTAAGCGATCTTGGGCTGATTGAATTTCTCTAATTATTAGAAACTTATTTTGATCAAATAATATTTGGTCCCTCAAACCATTCTAACTCAGAGTAATGTTAAACAAAAAATAAGAAGTTTAAATTAAGCTAAAAATTGAAATAGAAAAGATTGTCAAAAATTAATTGTGTATGTTTAATTTTTTATCTTTTTGGTACAATTTATGCTATATATGTAAAATGGTAAAACAACTAAGTGTGCACTCAAAAATGAAAATTAAATAATCAAAACTTAAAATTAATTAACACTACTTTATTTCATTAAAAGTCATACAATATGATCTTGATTGTTATTGATCTTGATTGTTATTTATAGTATTAATAATAAATCAAGTGATATTTATTAAATAGAAAGTAAGAGATTAAAATAAAACTAATCATAGTAGATGAACCGTGATTCCACATTAAAACCAATGGTTATTCTGAATTCCCATAAAATGGTATATTTGAAATGATCGTAATGTATGCTACCAATTTTGGATTTAGAATTTCAGGAATTGAATTGAGATCAAATCAACTTGAATATTTGTATAGTTTGATACATATCATATATTACAAAAATAGAGAGCAATTGAAGAGTACAATAATGGCATTGGGATAATGTTATACCGGATGTGGATTGTGCTATCTTGAGTCGAAGAAAATATTTTAGTGTGCTCAAACCCTTGAGTTTATATTGTGAATGCAAGAAACTTTTCAATGAAATAATGAGGGAAATATTTGGACTTGTGATTATTATATTATCATTATAAGGTATCATTGCAATAAAGTTAGAACAATTTTATTTGGTAAAAAGAGAATTGTCTGATTTTGATTGAATAAAATCAAATTTGTCAAAATTCTGGTTTTATTAAATTTCTTTAATTTGTTGCACGAACCCATTAGTTTTATGATAAATTTAAAATTTAAGGCAGCAATTTTACTAATAAAAAATTTTGAAGTTAACATTATAATTGGGTTTATAAGCCTGATCATTATTAAGCCAACAGACACTATAGAACGATTGGACTATTAGAGCATGCTGCGTAGATATTTCATTAACGGAAAGTTTGGATAAGCCTTTCTCTTTTTTTTTTTTTTTAAAACCACGTAGAAGCCTACGCATTAATTAAAAAAATGATTCTCAAATTTATTTTCAACTAATGCGTCATATGTCCAAGTATTAAGCTTCTTTTTATTGTGCTCTCGATTTTTTTTTTTTTCGTGGGGCAAAAAACTTGGCTTTTTAATTGGGAGCTTCGATAATCCATTATAATTTTAGATCGATTGTCCATATTATTGTGTCCATGTGTGTTATGATTAAATATGCTAGAAAATTCAATAAAAATTTACTTTGATATTTGCTTTTATGAAATAAAAATTAATATAGAGATCACATTTTATATATTAAAAAAATAGAAAAAATAATGCAAGAAAAGGAAGCAAATTAGGTGAAGATAAGAAAGAGAGATTAGCCTAGTGATGAGGTAGAGATGTTAGCCACAATAACTATATGACATCAGCATCTAACCCTGGCAAAAATTATTATCCCAAGGTGCCATATGAAGTTATGAAGGGGATCAAATATGTTATCAGTAGTCAAGACATTGAGGGAGATGTTGGCAAATAGACAAATAAGCCTTTGTAAAAAGGCTCCGCCATTGAATTAAGCGATTTTGGGCTCATTAAATTTCTCTAATTATTGGGAATTTATTTTGATCAAATAATATTTAGTCCCTCAAACCCTTTTTTTTTTCGGCGTGGGGGGGGGGGGGGGGGGGGGGGACTCTGTTTCTTGGGGGGGGGGGGGACCCTCGGAGGGGCCTACGCATTATTTCAAAAAGGATTACAAGGTCCTTAAAAGGAACCTCCAACTCACTAATTCTCACATGAGCTACAAAATAGAACAAAATAAAACCTAAGAGCCAATGATTCCTTATATTAAGAGTAATGAAATTTTCTAATAATATTCTAGGGCTACAAGTAGATAGCACCCAAAAAAGGAAAAACAAGAAAAGAACAATCAGCACAGTCTTCCTATAAAAATAGTAGGCTAACATCCAAGTACCAAAAAATTTAGAGCCCACGATCTCCCTGCAAAAAAAGCCAAGCCAATTGTGCATCCTCCAAATCTGCATAATTAAGAAACTCCAACACAAAAGGGTAATGTGACAAAGAGGATGGAACCAATAAAGACAAAGGTAAAAGGTCAAACATTTGTTATTAATAAAATGAGATAAGGTGGCAAAGCAAATGTCAGTCATACTACCAATATCAATGAGAGCAAAAACAACAGCCTCGATCAGAGTAAGGGGTAGCAAACTACCACCAATATCACCAATAAGAAACACTATACTAATCGGGTGAAGAGCACCAAACTTCCCAGAAATGATCCAGCCACAATTCTTAGCACACATTACAATAGTACAACCATCAAACAACCAAGAAAATAAAGCAATAATAGATATCATCGAAACAAAGACCTGAGATGCCAACACGAAGCAGCAGCAAACAACCACCAAAAGATTGTCAGAATAAACAGAAACCATACCCAACCACACAGCAGCCAACCCAAAAAAACCAACTTCAGATAACAGTTAACAACCCAATTCTCCTGAAGCAAATAGATAACGTGAATATACTCCCACTGACAAACTTGCTACCAGCACAGTCATACCATAAGCACATACTCACGTTAACTAAAAAGCTATCAAAAGAGCTATCAAACAGAGGAATCCAAGGCAGCAAAATCAGAAACAGAAAAGAAAGAACACCATATAAAGAGCCGTCAAGCATTACGAATATAAGGAAGCTCGCATTTTTCCAGGTTAACCAATCCTCTTAACAAAGTTGGAAGATTAAAAACATTAAATTCCTATAAAACATTAGTGTGACATCCAAATTTGGCCAACCAATCCGCACAAGCATTACCCTCTTGATAAATATGAGAAATAGAGTAGTTAAAAGCAAAGAGAGTCTGCTTAATTTTTCTAATGATATATAAATCATGAGGATTCCCAGACGCCTCATTCTGAATGATTTGAATTAAAAGCTTAACATCAATCTCAATAGCCACATGCTCAATTCCCATTCTATGACAAATATCCAGCCCATGGGATAAACCCATTAGCTCAACAGTAATGACAGTACATAAATTAAGTGGACCAAAAAAGGCAGCCATAACCCCGCCATTATGATTGCGAATGATACCACCCATACCCGTAAAAATAGTACCAACCGATCCATCAAAATTAAGTTTAACATAAGGGGGATGGTTTGAACCACCTCACAATACAGTCAATTTTTTCCACCACCCCGCCTCAAACTGTATTGTAAAGCTTTTAACATAACTTTCTAAAGATTGATTTTTGGGTCCATGTGGACTTGAATCAAAACTATTCTTATGTCGTTGAGTTCATCTAATTGAACCTTTCATTTTTCTTGTAAGTTTGTTAAAAAAAAATTAGTTCATATGCCTTCTAATTTTATTATGAAACCTAATTAGATGAATTTTTTCTTATGTTGTATGACTATATACATTCATGCATACATATTATTAATACTACTATTACTACTATTACTAGTATTATAAAAGTCACTTGAGTTTCTTCCAAAAAAAGCCTAACCTTTCATTTTAATTATTCAAATATAATATTGACATTTGATTCTATTATCTTTTTATGATTAATTACTAATTTTAGAAATAAATAATATGTAATTAATTTTCATTTAAGCAAATAAATGAAAAAAAATTCTATAAATTTTCTAATGCCTCTTATTCTTCCTTTATATTTATAAATCATCCATTTGTATTCCTTATATTTCATATTTCTTTTTTGATGAGTTTAATTCATGAGATGCTCATTAAATACACATTTATATTCCCCTCTTCATATACATTATACTTATTATTCTCTTTTAATACATATATGCAGTAATCCAGTAACGTAGCTTCTTGTGTCTGAGCATGACCCCCAATCTGCATCTGAAAAAGCTTGCAGTTAAAGAATAGATGTAGTGGGAAAGAAAATTACCTTTCCTAGGTGTGCCTTTGAGATATCTTGGAATATGATGAGCGGTGGTCGGGTGTGGTTTTCTTGGGTGAGCTAGATATAGGCTTAGCTTGTGGATGACAAATGTGATATATGGGCAAAACAAAGCAAGGTAGATAAGTCTACCCACAAGCATTTTGTATTGAGAAGCATCAGTCAATTGGTCACCGTCAGAAGCATTGAGACAAGTTTTGGAGTCAATGGGCGTAAATGTTGGTTTGGTCTCAAAACATTTGGTGTCTATGAGCAATTGTAGGGTATAATGTGATGCCGGAGCTTCTCCTCAAGTCTCCAAGAACACCTGCAAGAGCTAAAGAACAGAGGAAAAGAAGGTTTGCACAGAAGCAATGAAACAGTGATCAAAATTCTATTGATTTTTCTATCTGTAACAACATCGGCTAAGGTGCCTTTAACTCAGCCCTGCCTTCCTCTTAAACGGAAAAAGGTAGAAAAGGTATACTAAGGCAGCATAACTAATTGAAGTAAAAAGAGTAGTGGAGCACACTCCCACTAACGAACTAGGCAGCAAAGGAAATAACTAATAAAAATAAAAGCTAAATTTATGAAATAGGTAGAACTCATCTGGCAGCTCCCAAACAGGTGTCAGCAGGTTCAAAACAGGCTTCGGGTAGCTCCTCACTTGGTATGCACCGCATCATTCGCCTCCGCTTTCAAAAGAATCTGTGTCAATAGATTCGACGCTTGCAGCACCATCATCAGGAGGATTGTAAGAATATAAATCAGCAACATTGAAGGTGTGCGACGTATTGAAGTCCGCGGGCAAATCGACAACATAAGCGTTGTCATTGATTCTTTTACTAATAGAGAAAGGACACCATTTCTTTTTTGTAAGTTTTGAGTAGTTGCCCGGTGGTAGTCTTTCTCGTCGCAAACGCACATAAACCAAATCTCCTGGTTGAAAAATTTTCTCCTTACGATGCGCATCCGCAGCCTTTTTATATTTGATGTTTGAGTCTAGGAGTTTTTCCCGCACTTCTGATAAGAGTTGAGTAAATTGATCAGCTAAGGCGTTTGCGGCTTTGTTTTGGGTCTTTGGCAGGACTGCAACATCAAGTATTGTATTTGGCATCTTAGTGTAAACAACGTTAAAAGGGCACATACCAGTTGACCGATTGGTCATAGAATTGAATGCAAATTCTGCGTGTGCTAACACTTCGTCCCACAACGTCGGATGCTCCTGAACCAAACAGCGAAGAAGATTGCCAAGCGTTCTGTTAACGACTTCCGTCTGCCCATCCATCTGAGGATGATAAGAGGAACTCAGTTGAATTTGAGTATTCAGCTTCTTCCACAACTCTCGCCAGAAATGGCTAATAAACTTCACATCTCTATCGGACGTAAGACTGCGCGGTATGCCATGAAGACGGACGATTTCTTTGAAGAATAATTTGGCTATATTTAGAGCATCAAATGTTTTTTTGCAGGCGACAAAATGTGCCATTTTGGAGAAACGATCTACCACTACCATGATCGAATCGTTACCACGTTTTGTCTTGGGCAATCCCAGAATAAAATCTAGACTTAAGTCTTCCCAAATAGTTTCGGGCACCGGTAATGGAAGATACAGTCCAGCGTTCGTTCCACCACCTTTGTATCCTTGACAAATCGCACAGCGCTGGATATATTTGGTGACATCTTTTCTAAGATGAGGCCAGAAGAAACGTTTCTGTAGCTGCGCAATGGTGTTGTCGCGGCCTGCGTGTGCAGATAATCCCCCATCATGTGCTTCTCGGATCAGCCTTTGTCTCCATGAAGACTGCGGTACACAAAGCAGGTTATCTTTAAAAAGGAAACCTTGTTGTAACGAATACTCACTTACAGGTTCGTGATTGATGCATTTAGTCCACATGTTTTGAAAAAAATCATCTGTTGCATACAATTCATGTAGGCCAATCAAACCGTTAAATTCAGTTTGTAACTTGGTTAAGATTGTGATTCGCCGACTCAGTGCATCTGCCACTCGATTTTGCGAGCCGCTTTTGTGTTTTAAAACAAAAGTAAATTTCTGTAAGAAGATGATCCAGCGGGCATGCATACGATTAATGTTCTTTTGAGAATTTATATACTGCAAAGCTTTATGATCACTACTCAAAACAAAATCCTGATGCAGTAAATAATGTTCCCACTGTTTTAGAGCGCGAACCACGGCATATAATTCCTGTTCATATACTGTCCATTTTTGTCTTGATGGGCTTAACTTTTCACTGAAAAATTCCACAGGACGGTTGTTCTGGGACAATACCGCCCCAATGCCAACAATTGAAGCATCTGTGTCTACCGTGAACGGCTGGTCAAAGTCAGGTAAGGATAATACAGGAGCTGTGGAGAGTGCAGCTTTGATGTTATCGAAGCTCCTTTGCTATTCTTCTGCCCATGAGAATTGTGATTTCTTTAAAATGTCTGTGATTGGTGCCATTACAACACTGAATCCCTTGATAAACCGGCGGTAAAAATTTGCCAGCCCATGAAAACTACGTACATCAAACATGGATTGTGGGGTTGGCCAATCTACAATGGCAACCACTTTTCGAGGATCGACCATGATCCCGTCCGCTGAAATGAGGAAACCCAGAAATGCCACCTGAAACAGAGCAAACGAACATTTGGGTAAATTGAGATATAATTTGTTTTGTCTCAGGATTTCAAAAATGGCTGTCAAGTGTTTGATGTGATCTTCCATGTTGTAGCTGAATACTAATATGTCATCGAAATACACTACACAGCAGCGATTTAAAACCGGTTTTAACACTTCGTTCATTAAACGCATGAAGGTTGCTGGTGCATTACACAAGCCGAATGGCATTACTCTCCATTCATATAGGCCTTGGCGAGTCTTGAAAGCGGTCTTCCATTCATCACCAGGTCGCACTCTGATTTGGTGATATCCACTTCGCAAATCAAGTTTAGAAAACACTTGAGCCCCGGACAGTTTGTCTAGCATGTCTTCCATCCTCGGCATGGGAAAACGGAAATTGACTGTGATCTTGTTTATGGAACGGCTATCCATACACATCCTCCAACTGCCGTCTTTCTTGGGTACTAATAGTGCTGGTACGGCGCACGGACTAAGGCTGGGTTGGATCAGCTGTTTTTCCAACATCTCATCGACAATTTGCTGCAGCACCTTGTGCTCATTTGGACTCAACTTATAATGAGGTAGATGTGGCAGATTTTCTCCAGGCACTAATTCAATTTGATGCTGGATGGCTCTCAATGGAGCTAGACCCACGGGCAGTTCTGGCGGAGCAACATCTGCAAATTGCTGCAACAAAGATTTCACCGCTTCAGGCAAGGGAAGAACTTCTGAGCTGCTGGTTTGTTCTTTGACCAACAAGGCCATGATACATGATGAATCTTTCCACTCATTGAGCAGAGATTTTCCTGAAACTGCCACAAGTGAAGCTTTAGAATTAGCATTGTTGGCATTTTGATCTGGCACCCGGGGAAGTAACCGTAACCTTTTGCCTTTCCAATCAAAGGAATATGTATTAGCTCGACCATCAAAAATCGCTCCCACATCATATTGCCAAGGTCGCCCCAAAATCAGATGGCACACGTCCATATCTATGACGTCGCACAATACTTCACTAGCATAGTGCTTGCCGATGGAGAAAGGAACTTTACACATGTCGGTTACCAACATTTCTATACCCTTCTTTACCCAACTTATTCTATAAGGATTCGAGCTCTTTGTGGTTTTTAATTGCAAAGATTGCACAACACCACGAGAAACAACATTCTCCGTGCATCCACTATCAATTAGCACATCACACACCTTACCCTTGATAGTGCATTTAGATTTGAAAAGTGCATTCCTCTAAGTCTTAGCTGGTCGTCGGGGCGCCAAAAGCAGACGTTGAAGGACGCATACCAGCGTCTCTCCTTCATCTCCAGCTACATCTTCTGTTAATTCTTCAACTGTCTCAGATTCATTACCTTCTTCTTCATCATCTTCACCTTCTAGCAACTGCAATTGTGCTCGGGTGGGGCATTCATTCGACTTGTGGCCCGGCTGAAAACAACGAAAACATTTGAAATTGCCAGGTTTAGCATATGGGTTTTCTTTCATGGGCGTTTTGCCCTTCAGATTGCCCTTCTCAAACTGCTTCGGTCCCGGCGTTGCTGGATGTCCGGAAGATACTGAGCTTGGCGTTGGCTTATTAGTTTGAGTCGGTTGTGGTGTTGCGTTTCTGTTAGCTTCAGATGGAGAATCCCAATTCCTTCGGTTCGGCCGGTTTTGAGTGTGCCTTTTGGATTGTATCTCAATTTTGAGAGCATAGTTTACCGCTTGTGAAAGAGACCAAACCGAATTGAGTTCAAGTCTCTCCTGAATGGATTCCCTCAACCCACCAATGTATCTTGCAACCAGTTGATTCTCAGATTCTTGAAGATTGTTTCGGGCACTTAACCGATAAAACTCCTCTGTATACTCGTTCACCGTCTTGCTGCCTTGTGAACAATGCTGATACTGAACATACAACATCTGCTCGTAATCTGTCGGTAAGAAATGCCCGCGAAGCATTTGTTTCATGCGAACCCAGCTCCGTACAGCTCCTCTTCCTTCACGTCTCCGGGATTGCACTACTTGTTGCCACCACGCACTCGCGCCGCCCCTTAATCTGCAGGCGACATACTTCACCTGTCGATCCGGCTCAACTTCCATATACTCGAAAAACGATTCAACCGATCTTTCCCAATCGAGATAATCCTCGATGTGCAATCTACCATCAAAAAATGGTATGTCTAATTTGATCCAAAAATCGCTGTGAGTCCTGTCTCTGCCGGTTTGACGGCGTCTTCGATACGGAATGATCTGGCCTTCCGAATCCGACTGCTCCACTGATCGCCCAAGGTTTATCTCCTCTTCGGAGTCCGTCGACTCCAAAACCCGCGTATCACGTTGACAATCTCGACCTGCTACGAACCCACGTCTCGTCACCGGCAAATTCACCGGTCCGGCTGTACGAGCGGCTTGGTTCCTGTCGAGACGAGCATTGATTAACTTTAACTCCCGGCGTAATTCTCCAAAGAGATGGTGCATATCCGCCGAAATTTCTTCTGTTCTCCTGACGAGATTATTATGTTCGGCCCACAGGCCATCCAGGCTGCGTTCTTCACTGGCGGCCACCCGGTTGCTTCCTTCTGCCATCCTCGCTCTGATACCAGAATGATGCCGGAGCTTCTCCTCAAGTCTCCAAGAACACCTGCAAGAGCTAAAGAACAGAGGAAAAGAAGGTTTGCACAGAAGCAATGAAACATTGATCGAAATTCTATTGATTTTTCTATCTGTAACAGCATCGGCTAAGGTGCCTTTAACTCAGCCCAGCCTTCCTCTTAAACGGAAAAAGGTAGAAAAGGTATACTAAGGCAGCATAACTAATTGAAGTAAAAAGAGTAGTGGAGCACACTCCCACTAACGAACTAGGCAACAAAGGAAATAACTAATAATAATAAAAGCTAAATTTATGAAATAGGTAGAACTCATCTGGCAGCTCCCAAACAGGTGTCAGCAGGTTCAAAACAGGCTTCGGGTAGCTCCCCACTTGGTATGCACCGCATCATAATGGCATTGGGATAATGCTATACCGGATGTGGATCGTGTTATATATCTTGAGTCCATGAAAATATTTTAGTATGCCCAAAACCTTGAGTTTATATTGTGTATGATGGAAACCTTTCAATAAAATAATGAGGGAAATATTTGGACTTGTAAATATGATGTTATAACTATAAACTAATAATGCATTAAAGTTAGAACAATTTCCTATTGCAAAGATAGAAAAGTCTAATTTTAATGAATAAAATTGAATTGAAGTAAGGAATGAGATAATTTTGCATACCTTTGATGTGAGGCTTATTTAAGTCCATAAATGTTTTCTAGAGACGACATGCCATTTTTCTATTTGTGTTAGTAACACCCCCTTATTTGCATATCTTGGATAATAATAGAAAGATTTATGTAGACCTCTTCAAATATATCACCATGAAGAAAATTATTATTGACATCAAACAAGACGAGAGACAAAATTTTGTATAGAAGCGAGAGCTAAAAACATTGTAATAGTATTCATTTTGGCAACCGGAGAGAATAATTTTGAAAAGTCAAGGCCTTCTTGTTAGATGTAGCCTTTGGCAACCAAGCAAGCTTTGTGTTTATTGAAGTTAAGAGACTTAATGAACTCACCAACAAGATTCAACGCAAATCATCCACCTACTTGGCCCACAAGTAGATTAGGCAAATTCATCCAAAGCTTTCAACATAAAAACTCCCTTGTCTTCTTGACCCCAAAGATCGACTAGGCATATATTCATTCATAACATTTAACACAACAACTTGGAAAGACTTGACCAAGTTGGCCAATGACTTCACATGAACTTATTTATATTTTATGATAAGCCTTCATTATGATACAATAATTTTTTTTTCTTAAATATAATATTTTCTGTTAAACAATGTCATTATTACCACCTACAAAAAGTGAGTCAACCAACAGACTGGCAACCCCTATCACAAATTTAATCATATTGAAATAATAGCAAAGAGTTTAGATAGTTTTCAAATAGAAATTTTGAGATAGGATAACAATCCATGTTAATATCGTTTCTTTTTGTTGTTTAATGTTAATCGGGAATCCTCATACTTGATGGCTAACAAATCTCCTTATTTACACTATTATGTAAAGCATATAGGGAAGGGGTATAAAATTACTATCTTTTTGCTTGAAAAAGTAGTAGTTACAAGCTTTTAAGCCATGAGCAAGAGGCATTACATGTTGTGTTTTTCTTGAATTTGGGATTTTCCTAACAGAGAGATTTCTTACAAATAGTTAAAAAAACTAAAAAAAAAAAAAAAAATCAAATTCAAGAAAAAAACAACTGGTAATGCCTCTTAGTCATAGCTTAAAGCTTGTAACTCCTACTTTTGCAAGCAAAAAAGAAAGTAATTTTATATATCTCCATATTTGCTTTACATAATAGTGTAAATAAGGAGATTTGTTAGCCATCAACATTAAACAACAAAAAGAAACGATATTAACAAGGGCTGCTATCCTATCTCAAATTTTCTATCTGAAATTTATCTAAACTCTTTGTTATTTTTTCAATATTATTAAATATAAATCTTTTTTTTATATATATATTAACACGTAAGTCCTCTGTAAGTTTAAACCCCCAAAAAGAAAAATTGTTATAAGGGCTGCCACAATCATAAATTTAATTTGAAAAAATTACAAGGAGGCAAGGAAGGGCTACGTCGGGAAGAAGCCAAGTAGGATCTTTAATTCTTTATGGTAGTGCTTAATCATTTCATGGAAGGAAATTGTTAGTGTACCGGTCTATGTAGCTTGTAGTGTAGCTGTACTTTCTTGTCTAGTCTTAGTCTATATATTTACTTGTATCTAAACATTAAGGTAATACACAGTTTTATCTTTTTCCCTGTCACGGGCGCCTAGCCCTCTCTTGTGCTACATCTGTTTTCCTTTTCTTCCGTTACCGCCTGTGCAAGACTCTCTTCATGGTATCAGAGCTTGTCTTCCTCACGGATTAGTTCCAACGATCATGGCCGATCAAGAATCAGCAACCTCACGCCGGGCAACTTCCAACATCTCAAAATCTCTCGCAGAATTCGTAATCCCTACCCCTCTAAAATTTCTAATCTCCAACATCAAGAATCTTGTCCCTACCCAGCTCACCACCGACAACTACACAATATGGCGCATGCAACTCTATCAACATTTCTCGGCCAACGGATTCGACAATCATCTTACCGGACTCTCTCGGTGTCCTCCCGAAACCTCCACCTCCGAATACAAGCTCTGGAAACTAATAGATCGCAATCTCATATCCACTCTGCTTTCTACCATTTCCTCATCCGTTCTTCCCCATGTCATTTCACTTCAAACCGCACAAGAAGTCTGACTCACTCTAGAACGACGACTCCAGCCAACAAACCGTTCGCGGGTCATTCAGCTCAAAAGCGAGCTGCACCAAATTCAGATGAAGGATCGCACGATGCATCAATATCTTGATCAAGTCAAGATACTCGTCGACAACATCGCTGCCGCTGGCTCTCAACTCGACACCGAGGACATCATCCTTTATATCCTCAACGGCCTTCCCGCCATTTACAACCCATTCAAGACTGCCATCAGGACCTCTCTCAACCCAATAACTCTCGATACTCTATATTCTTTACTGTGCAGTGAAAAGATTAATCTACAATACCAACAGGCTCAAGAAACTGCATCTCAATCGGACTCTATAGCCCTTCTTTCAAACAGGAACTACAACTCGCGAGGCAGACCTAACTGGTCAAGAGGACGATCGTATAATGCAAGATCCACATCCAACACAGATAACTCGAACTTGGCAAGATCCTCTACAACCAAAATAAGCTGCCAAATCTGCGGCAAAAACGGGCACGGGGCAATCAACTGTTGGCACAGATGTAACTTGAATTATGTCCCTCCATCGAACCCCAAAGCGTTATCTGTTCAACAGCAATTCTCCACAACAAATGACTGGATCTTGGACTCAGGGGCGTCGTCGTACCTCACTGCGGATGCTTCAAATCTTCAACAACTTACACCATATCAAGGGAACGACTCTGTCTCCATTGCCAACGGAAGCACGCTCCCAATTCACAGCTCCGGTCAAGGACTCCTGCCTCTACCCGACTCGCATCGTAAGCTAAAACTTCACAATATTCTTCATGTTCCATCACTGGCTCATAATCTCTTGTCTGTGTCAAAACTTACGAAGGATAACGATGTTTCAGTTGTTTTTAATGCTAACGGTTTCTCTATTAAGGATCAGCGGGACAATCGCACTCTTCTCCAAGGTCACAATTGTCGTGGGCTGTATCAAGTCAAGCCTCCTTCCCGTCCTAAAATTACGGCTCTTCGTGCCTCTGGTCAATCGCACTCGCTCTGGCATGGGCGATTGGGGCACCCCAACAATAGAACTCTGCATTCCTTAGCTAGTTCAATTCCTGAGATTAGTCTGCATACGTCTCTTACTGAAGCTTGCATCTCGTGCAATGTTTCCAAGAGTCATAAGATTCCTTTTCCCATTAGTTCGTCAGCATGTAATAAACCTTTTCAATTAGTGTATTCTGACATTTGGGGTCCGGCACCCACGGCTTTCATGAAGCAAGACTCTCTTTAGAAATAGCATGCTGAAAATAGCGAGTGCTGGACTAACTTCTCATTTACCTATAATTTTAGGTTAGAAAAAAAACAACAAGCTCTATAAGGATTGAAAACTATATGCAGTACTAAAATACATGCTTAAATTTTAGTATTTGAAGTATCCATTTTATTAAAAATTTAAGGCTTACATTTTATCAATACAAAGTTGAATAAGAAGGCCTAGTATATTCTATTAATAGCCGTAATATCTTCTCTGTCTTGTCTGACGGACTCAATAATAGCAGATTGTGAAGCTGATCATTCAAAGGTTCTCCAATTAACTCGAACAAGTTTCTATATCTACCGTTGCATCGATGACTGTAGTAGTGGATTCATCTCTTTTTCATATCAGCAGATTGAAAAGCAATGATCTCAATTCTGCCAACGTCCTCAGCTTTTGATATATTGCCTGAGCATGAACATTTTCATGAGATGGTAGGAACATATTACATATGTTTGCTTATTGCCTGTCTCATTTCCTTCAACAAGATTTCTCTCAAATATATTTCCTGAAAAAGGCTGGTGGCATAGCTGATGTAATTGCGAAAGAGGCTCTAGGTTGTCATGCAGATCTCGTTCTCGTTAATGACGGATTCGAGCCTAATGTAGAAGCAATAGGATAGGAGCAAACTTCCTAATATTTTCAAGTAGGAATGACAATATCTAGATAGAACCATTTGCTTAAAACAAGAATTCTTTACCTATAATATTTATTACATTGATTTATTCTGAAAATTTTATATTGTAAATTTCTTTTGAGATAGTATCACAGAGCATGGTAATAATTCTTTCTATAAGATCTGAAATACGTTATAGGGTATCCTATTTAGATATTGAGTGGATTATGACTTATTGAGATATTAGTACGTGTGGTTCATGCATAATTTTGATCCGGACTCCAATCAAAATAGGTCATGTCACCTGTATACACTATATACAACTTATACACAGTATGTGTATAATCTATATGCTTACATCCAGCGTGACGCTTTTCTATTGGAGGCCAGACGTCGTCCTCATTCCACACCTAATAATTAATTGGCAAAAAAAGGCTGAGAGCATGGGCGGAGGGAGGGGGGGGCAAGGGGGGGCACGTGCCCCCCCTAAAAAAATTGAATTTTTTTTTAATCTCAATACAAAATTTAGTTGGTAACTTCAAAAATTAATTCGGAGACCATATGAACTCCGATTTCAGTAAACTTACAGTCGAATTGAACGTCTCAAAAACACAAACCTAACGACACCAAATTCAACTCAATCCAAACCCAAATGACTCCAAATCAACGACTCGATCGAAGCATATTTGGAAGGTTCAAACCATAACTTGGATTACCAAATGGTTTCCAAACATAACATGCTTATAGTCGAATCGAGCGGCTAGACAAGACGAATCCAACGAGCCCAAGATCGCCAAATTATGATATCACTAAGACATTTAAATGCCCAATAAACAGTCAACGATCAAGAAATTTAACATCGATCATCCATTCAAATCACTCCCAATTTAATTTCCTATTCATTTATATTTTTTTTCTTGATTGATATTAGCTTAATCCTATATTGATTCGAACTTAAAGAGATTTTATGATTTTTTTTTTTGAAATGAGATTTTTAATATCACGTATTTAGTTAATATATTTAATATCACGTATTTAGTTAATATATTAAACACGTTCTAGGAGAAATCGAGTGATTTGATGATTGAAGTCATTTTGTGAAGGAAAAAAATAAACTAATTCACTAACAAAGGTTTATAATTTTTAATATTGATTATATTGGTCCTAAATTTGGATGTAAAAAATTGAAGAAAAATAATAATATAATAAAAAAAATTTTAGGCCCCCCCTAGAGATATTTTCTGGCTCCGCCACTGGCTGAGAGAGAGAGAGAGGGAGGTTACAGTTAGCTACGGCTAGTAATGGTAATAAATGTTACATTCATTTTTTCTGAATCGTAAACTCAAGGGATCTGCAGCCATGGACCGTTACCAGAGAGTCGAGAAGCCGAGGCCCGAATCCACCATTAATGAGAGTGAGATTCGCATCACCACCTAGGGCCTCATTCACAACTACATCAGCTATAACACCAGCCTTCTTAAGGAAAAATATTGAGAGAAATTGTGTTGAAGGCAATGGGACAGGCAATAAGCAAAGCTGTAGCAATTGCTGAGATTATAAAGAAGAGGATTCATGGATTGCACCAAGATACTAGTATTAGCTCTGTTAGTATTACTTATGTTTGGGAACCAATTGAGGAGTCTTGTACCATTGGAAATGACTGCTCTCCTTAATTTCTATCTTAATAGGCCCATCCTCTGATTCATTTTATAGAATATATAAGGTGAGTGCATAAGACTAATTATAGAAATAAGATGAGCATATAAGATCAAATACATATATTAAATGTATGTAGAATATAGAGAAATCCATTAAAGTTATGAAACCACTAAGATTTGTGCCTAAAATCTTTACATTAGAAATTGAGTATATATTGCCTAAGCCAAAGTATTTTGATAAATTTATAGAATGGAGACTTGTAACTTGCTTGCAACTCAAAAGATTCATTTAGTTTAAATAGGATTTAATACACTTCCTATTCTGCATGTATTAATGATAAGTGAAGACAACTATATTTTTCTTTTCATTATGAAAATCTCTTTATAATTATTGAAGTGATTCATTGTCATATAAATATTATAACATATGACTAAGATGTATTTATAGTAGAAATTTATTATCATTATTTATTAATTATAACATAATTATTAAGAATATTTTCATTCATTGAATTTTGTTATTACTCTCTTACATTGTTTATATGTAGGTATAATTGTATTAACATGTCATTTAATTGCATAAAGTACTTAGCTATTATAGAGTTTTTAACATGGCATCATTGATCCCATATTTAGATTAAGTTCAATAGCTTATATTTTTTCTTAAAGTAATCATGATTTTCTTATATATAAGGTTTGATCCCATTATATCTTCATCCCATAGATCTTATGGATCTTAAGGAAGGATTGTGATCAAGATTGTTGCTTTGCATGAGCACTTTCTAGTTTACTACTTCATTGTCCTAAAGGAATTTTTGTACAACTTTGATGAGTATTTTTGCCGTTCTATTTTATTTTTTGTTCAACTTTGACATTTTCGTTCATGGACGGATGTTATCGTTATTGTTATATTATTTTCCAACAGTTAAGGCAAATTAGTATTTTTTGTTGATTGTTATAATGGCCATCTTTACAATTCTGATGGTTGTATGCATTTATCTTAACTTTAGTTTAAGTAATAGCTTAAGAAATGCAATCATATTTAGTTTCATTTAATTGAAAATATAAAAAAATGATTTAAATTATTAAAGGGAAAGTGGTCCTAATGAAAGACCATATAACTTATAAGTTTTTATATTTGTGTGTAGCATAAAAACTGCACATTTGAGTATCGCAACCCTCCCAAGCAGGAAATTTTAGAATGAAGGAAAATGAATTTAACTACAATGAGAGGCCAATGCAAAGAGGCCGATTCCCACTGTCTTCATCTTCACTGCCACTATGAGTTATATGATCTCTCCAAACTAAATCCCCAAACAAAATCACGTCAATGAAAAAAAGAAAAGTTATAATTCCTCTAAACCAGGGAGCGATGATATCATGTCAGAAAAATTATAATACCGATATGCTTTATTCAATAGAATGATATGTTGATATAAATGTACCTATATATACAAAAAAATAAGGGAGTAATAAGGAAAAATATAATGAATAAAATATTCTTAATAAGTATGATATATCTCATAATAATGATAATAGCTTCCTACTATAAATATTTGTCACATGCTGTAATATATTTGACTAATTAATATTTATATGACATTGACTCACTCCAATAATTATAGTAAAAGAGATTTTAATAAAAGAGAAAAAATGAATATTAAAGAAAAAATTTGTCTATCTTCACTCACAATCTTTTTTTTTTTTTGGTTAAAATCCACGGAGGGGCCTACGTGTTAATTTCAAAAAAGAGGTTACAAAGTCCTTAAAAGGATCCACTAGCTCGCTAATGCTCGAATGAGCTACAATGAAAAGATAAAAAAGCCTAATGAGCCTGTGGTTCCTTAATCTAAAATTACAATAAGCAAAAAGAAAATGACAAGGGCTGAAATCTCTCAGCATCCAAAAATTGAAGCTCAAAGGATAGTCGTTGGACATAGGCTTCCTGCAAAAAAGGAGACGCAAAAAGGAAAACAACACAAAAAATAACCAGAAAAGACTAACCTGAGGGACAAAGCAGTAGATAAAGATGAGAATGGAATAACACCTGCAATGAATCCTCCAAAAAACCAAGAAAGAGGTGAAAATTTTTAACACATCATTGATGAAATTAAGAAAATCGACCATAGATGTGTTGATGCGATAAGAGTAAAGGATTTTCCACAGATAATCAGTAAAATTTCGGTGATAACACAGCTTCAGAATAATATACAGGAATTTCAGCTGCAGCAATACGATGCTATAATTCACACAGTTGTGCTTCAATGGAAACAAATTAAGACGCAGTTTAATAGAGAAGCAGCAATTGATACAATTAACATTGAGATGATACCTACAGAAACTATTATGGATAACAGGGCCAGATAAATGACTAACACAGTAATGAGAATACAATCTTGGTTTAATCCACGGCAGGCAGCAATTCAAATCGAGATGGTTAAACAGAGAAGTAACCATAAAAATGGAGAACAAGCTGCAGGATAAAAGAAAAACCAGAAAACTGAGATGAGAAGAACCGAGCAACGAATTACTCATGTCTAATATACGGCAAGCCAGTGTTATCTAATTTGATCAAAGCATGTAAAGTAGGATTCAGCTCGGTAGGATTCAATTCAACATACTGATCAATATTGCAACCATAATTTGCTAACCAATCGGCACAAGTATTAGCTTCACGTAAGATATGAGATATATAATAAGTAACAGTATTGAGGAAAGTCTTAATTTTCCTAATAAGATAAAAGCATTTAGGATTTCCCGGCACCATGTTATTAATAATCTGAACTAGGAGCATAGAATCAACCTCAATTCAAATGAAAGTAAAGCCCAGCTTAGAACACATTTGAAGGCCAACAAACAGAGCATAGAGCTCAGCATG
>NW_021319083.1:28096136-28109535 GCF_001605985.2 Dendrobium catenatum
TGTTTAAATCTAGAAAGTTTAGACCATAATCTTAACATACCAGTAATATTGTTATTAGGATAAACAGGAGCATTCCAATTAGAAGATAAAAGAGTAGGAAAATCCGCATGAAGCATCCACATATTTTGAAATCTGAAAGACTTAGCATTATGATTCAAACACTTATTAAAACTAATAAGAAGAGGAGAGTGATCCGAAAGGGTTCTACTAAGATGCTCAATGTTAGATAAAGGAAATTCAGCAATCCAGTCATCATTAAAGAGACATCTATCAAGTCTTTGCCATAAATTAGCTCTATGCCAAGTAAAGGGACTACCAAAATAACCAATATCGTTCAACTTGCAATCACTAATCATAGAATTGAAATCATCCATAGCATTAGCATTGGGACGGTTACCACCAACCTACAAGAGTAAACTTGAAGGGAGAGGCAAGTTTGAGAACTTCTTCATCAGAGAGTAAAACCGCAGGAACCCCGTTAAAAGTAGATTGCGTAAGAGATGGAAGTTCATCACCTGATGCGACTTTTCCAGAGAGTACCTCTTTAAAGGATCTAGATCTAGAAGGAGATTTCGGAGTATCATCTTCAAGGTTGAAAAAACCTTTGTTCTTATGCAGCACCGGCTCTAAAGCTTTCCCCCAGGAGGAGGAAGGAGCCGCAGCAGCCATCAAACAGGGCCCAGAAGGGGCACGGCTCAGCACAGAGAGCCAAAACAGAGCGGACGATCGAAGAAACAGAACGCTGATAGAGGGAGAAAAGGATCGGAGACGAAGAGAAGAGGGGAAAAGCTAAATCGCCAGAGAGGCTAGTGATCTCACGGCTAGGGCACGAGAGCGTCTTTCTTGAGCGATTAAGGTTTCATTTATGATGATCTTCACTCACAATCAATATATGCATAATAAGAAATGCATTAAATCCTATTTTAAACTAAATGAAATCTTTTGGGGTGCATATATGTTACAAAACTCCATTCTACCATTATTAAATTATTATGAGAAATATCATAATTTTTTAGAATATTTTAATTTATTATATTTTTTATTATTCTCTTATTTTTTTATAGATAGGTACACTTCTATCAACTTACCATTCAATTGAG
This sequence comes from Dendrobium catenatum, assembly GCF_001605985.2. Classification (NCBI taxonomy): domain Eukaryota; kingdom Viridiplantae; phylum Streptophyta; class Magnoliopsida; order Asparagales; family Orchidaceae; genus Dendrobium; species Dendrobium catenatum. Next base: position 28,097,237 of record NW_021319083.1, read on the forward strand.
TAAAGTATATTGTTTGTTATTATTGAATGAATATTCACTCTAAAAAAAACAAAAACAAAAACTATATTAATATTAGAGAGCTGCTGTAGTGATAGTGGTTGTGTTAATCGGCGAGAAAGAAGGTTTGAGAAATTGGGAGATGAGTTAGTTATGATCTTGTGTGAGGAGGCTGCTGATTTTAATGGGAGGAGGGCTAAGAGGATAAGAAGGTATTGAGGACTTGACAGCAACTTTCCTGCTTTTAACTATCAAATGAAATCACTACTAAATTGAAAGATGTCGACTAGCTTTCCAATTACAAGATATGGCCATATTTATTTCTTACAAATAAAACAAAACACATGAAGTGCTCCGATTTTGCTTTAAAAGATTATAACATTTTCACCAATCTTTTTTTGGAGAAATTATTATGTGCGGAGACCAGACACAGAGAACTGTCTGGTTTGTCTCTATGAAGAGTAAAAGTGTGGTAAGTTAAGTTTTTACTGTTCACCACTGTGCTTTTGTTCACAAAGACAAAATCAAACGGTTCTCCATGTCTGGTCTCCACATGTAATAATCGTTTCTTTTTTTGCTTTATTTTAGATGTTCACTGGCAGTATATATATCTATGCCTTTTTGTACTATTCGATACAGTTCAATATCAAATTCAAATGTAAATTTGAGCGTAGATATCACAGTTATTCATTCATTAATTTCTTTTGTGGCATGAACATACATCTTTTTCTATCTCTAAGCCTTTTTTACTTCAATGCTTTGTCATGCCCTATAATCTAATTAGAAAAAACTATTCTTTCATCTTTTAATAAATAATTAGAGCTATCTAATTTCTTTTATCAATATAAATATAAGTAAAAATAAAAGCACGTATTATCTCACTAGAACTCAATGTCAACACAAATATCCATTTCTCTTTTCATACTTCCAAGAAAGACAGAGAAACGTGTATTGTTAGTTCACTATCAAGATGCTTCGATCATCAATAATATGAAATAAATAATTGAATAAATCTTTCACAAATGGTCATTAAAATTCATTAAGAGAACGAGTTATAAGATTTATACAATTATTTAAATGCAAGTAAACAAAACATGTCATGAGAAGCTATTAACATTTCATAGTTCATTACAAGAGGTTAACATTTACCAAGGTCTCATAAAGAACACTCAAGAATGATTTATTGGAGACCAAATTCATACACATTTCCAATCTAATCATAATCCATCACATACACATTGTTGATGAGCAATATATTTAATACATGATTTGTCAAAACCTGTTTAACTGCCATAGAGGCTCGCAAATGAGTTTTTTTATTATTTTACAAAGTATCTTTTCTTTCACCAAAAATTTGTGTTATAAAGTATTCTCAATTTGCTTGGAGAATGTGCGATATCCCATTTTTTATTATAAGCATTAAGAAGTGAAAAGCAAGAGAAATGTAAATGTACATTGTTCGTATTCAATGCTTTCATGTGTTATTAAGTCCAAAGTATGTGTCATTTGGGGCACAAAAATACGTATGGTGACTCTCCAAAAACTCATTTGTTGAAATGAATTTATGCATACAATTATATATAATTAAACTCCTCTAATCAACTACATTTTGTAACTCTTATGCTCTTGCCAAGAGCCATAGCCTATCATTCAATGAATCAACTAGTTATTCATCTTCTTCTCTTAAACTATTACATGTTGATATTTGGGGGCCTCTCCAATTGTTTCAAATAATGGTTTTCAATTTTATTTGCTTTTAGTGGATGATTACTCTCATTACTCTTAGATTTTTTTACTCAATTTTAAATCCGAAGCAACAACTACATTCATAACATTTATACCATTCATTGAAAAACAATTGAATAAACCAATACGCACTATATGCACAAATGGAGGAGGCAAATTTCTTAATTCCACACTTAAAGCTTTCTTACCTGGCATGACATTCAACACCAATACAGTTGTCCCTAAACCCCCCAACAAAATGGTGTTGCTAAACGAAAGCACCGTCATCTCTTAGACGCTAGACATACTCTTCTCTTTGAAGCCAATCTACTTACACACTTCTAAGTGGAAGCTCTCCTAATAGTTGTCTATCTCATTAATCATCTACCTTCCACCAATACATCCTCTATCTCTCCTTTTTAACTTCTTCTTAACTCCCCCTACTTAAAATCACTTACGTGTGTTTGGTTGTCGTTGTTATCCTTGGATCGAAAGCTGAAACAGGAACCAAAATAAAAAAAAAAACGATTACATGAAGAGCAAATGAAGTAAAAATGTTTAGAGATAGAAGATGATGTCTATTCATGCCAAAGAAGAAATTAATTAATCATTTGGGGGTGAGAGAGGAGCGAAAGGGAAAATAAAAACCGTGCTCGAGGTCATGAGTCGCGAGAGAAGAGCAAATGAGAAAACAAATTATTGATGCTTTTCATGTGTAAAAAAAATGATGGCTTCTCTGGATTAATATATAACTTTAAAAATTATAAAAATTAGAGTATGTTTTCTCATTGACAGACTTCTTACTCTATTAAGCCACAAAAAATTAAGTAGGTTTCATCTTTCCGTATATCCACAATGGAAAGTCATTCGTCCCTCTCTCTCTCTTTCAATATTTTACCCCATTAATCTTTCTCTCTCAACAGCAGAAGTATTGCATGCTCTGAGCCCATTAATTAGACTTTCTCTCTCAACACCTAAAACATTGCATGGTACCGGTAGAAGATGGATTGAGATTTGAAATTGAAAAAAAGTTACCCCCCCCCCCCCCCCCCCCCCCACCCCCCCCCCCCCCCCGCCCCCCCCCCCACCCCCCCTCCCCTACCCCCCCCCCCCCCAGTCACTATCTATGAAGATTATAAAAAACATGGCTTCACTGTAACTGCGAAAAAGCCCAAGTCGACATCTTTCAACTGCCTAACCTCCTCTCCTTCATTGAAAGGTGATAGATAAATTACGCACTCTGGTGCAACTTCCTCTTCTTCTTCCTCTCCCACTTCCTTCTTGTGATACCTGAATATTAGAATCCAATGTTGCATTTCCAAATCACTCGGCTCATGGTTGAGCAAGCTGCGCGCCAAGAGGAATTAGCGTCGAAGCCAAGTGCAGTAACCCATTGCGATTGCGGAGTACAATGGAGACAAGCACAAAGCTACAGAGCAAATAGTAGTGGTCGACTGGCTTTTGTTGTTGGGATGTTGGAGGAGAAGAGGAGAAAACTTGAACGTAGCGAAATTTTGTTCAATGCTCGAAGCTCCCGTGTTTTCCGATCTGACATAAAGGAAACGTCATGGAAGGGGCGAAGTTAAACAACAAGGAGCCGATGAAGGGACTCGAGCAAAACTCTACTTGACACGAAGCCATGACAAAATGGAGAATAAACGATGATGGTTTCCTCGCCTGCGTCTCATAAACTCTCTTTTTTTTTTCAAATTGAGCGGTTTTATTTACCCGTGAAATGAGCTAAGGTGAGTAGTTTTGAATATATATATATTTACTCCATGTCAAATCAAACATGTTAAAAGCTAAAATATAATTATTTGATTTACTTTACCCTAAGTTTATTGTCAACCAAATAGCCCCTTAGTCAATCTACCTATAAAGTAGGTGGTTGCGATGACTAGTGCATGTGGACTATTGATGCGACAATGATGGCTAAGGGGCTATGGTGAATCAATGATAGCATTGAGGTGTAGCTAGCGATTATAGTAATTAACAATGACTTTTGAAATCAATCAAAACCATTAATTATAAAATATGACAAAAAAATAAATTAAAGAATGAGTTCAAATTCTCAAAATCTTATTTTTAATTTATTTTTTATCAAATACCTATATTTTTTAAATCTCTTCTCTGACAAAATTTCCAAAATGTTTTGAACCAAACAGCCTTATAAATTTGCATAATACATTAAAATAAAAGTAAAGTTGTAAATTGTAATCATGGCAGCTCTAATCCATCTTCCCTGTGCTTACCATCTGCGCTTCTGCTCAAAGAATACTCTATTCTCAAGAGAAGAAAACCCTATAAGAAAAAACTTGGAGAAGGTTGAGATGAATCAATGGTGGAAGAAATCCGTAGGCCAAAGCCTGAATTCAGCGGGCGTCGCTTCGTTTCTGAGCGTCGCAACAAAAAAGCCCCACCTTGCCCTGCCCCATATATCCGTTCCCGATGTTCGCTGGATCGATTGGTCCGAGCTCGAGCGGCTGGGGTTTCGCGGCGTCGTCTTTGACAAAGATAATACCCTTACTGCTCCTTACTCGCTCTCCCTCTGGCCTGCGCTCTCCGGGTCATTCGTCCAATGCCAGGCCGCTTTTCCGGGAAAAGTTGCGGTTTTCAGCAATTCCGCAGGTGATTTTTTTTTTAGCTCTGTTTTGTTGAAGGAATTGGAACATAGGAATGTTGAATTGAAATCAGTTTTCACCAGGCTACTAGTTTGAGGAGAAATTGACTGAAATTTTTTTTTTTGGTCGGTTATGAGAAAAAAACAGAATCTGTGTGACCCAAAAAATATAAGCTCCCAACTGGAATGTTGAATTTCATACCCCTCCCTTTTTTAAACGGTCAGATTTATTGATTGGATAATTTCAGGTTTGTATCAATATGATCCTGATGGCTCTGAAGCGAGGACTCTTGAGGAATCAATAGGGGGAATTCATGTTATAAGGCATGGTTTGTATATTTCGATCCTAGTTACTCTATATTTTTTTTATTTTTTGGGTTAAATTTTACTGTATGAAAGCATTGGTGGTGGCGTGCGAAAGATAATATGTTGCTACACCTTAGAATAGCATTTATGGGTTAATGAGTTTAGAGAAGTTCTGTTTTAGTTCATGATAGGGAATGCAGTTGGTGTTTGAGTTTTATATGTTTGCTAAAGTGTTGGATTGGGAAAGATCAAACCACTTAGTAATATTTTTTTATCTTCAAGGATATTTGTGCGAGAGCTCATCTTTTGATCTGCTAGGATGTTTGTTTACTTTTCATTTTTTGTTGGGGGCTACATACTGCATTTCTTGTAGTGTAACTCATTTATTTAAAATACTTTAATCTATGCTAAGTTTGTGCTTCTGTAATGTTAGCTAATCTCATCAAAGTAAGAATCCACAAAAGATATGAACATCATTTCTAAAATATTGATTATATATATTGTGTATCTAAGACCAAGTATAAGTTCAGGAAAATACATTTTGAAATCGAATTGGTCTTAGAACCAATTTTCAATGATTAAGAGCCCGATTTAGTTTAAGCATTGCTTCCTTCTTTGGTTGAAAATACTCACTATCTAGAGTATTTCTTCTTCCACCTTCAGACTATCTGACAATCTTTAGGATTATAGATACTTTGGTCACTATTGTGATATGTTTTGCAAATTATAATTCATTAAGGATATATGGATATATGCATCAACATTAATTTTGTACCCATACCTCAAAACTAGATGCCATGATTCGAATGGGTTGAGAAATCAAATAGCTCAAATATCTCCCCTTCTCCTTAACCCTTTTATATGGGTAATCATAAGTATGATGAGTGCATTCATCAACCTTCATATCTTCAATTCTTTTTCTTTAGTTTTACAAGCAATATCATGTTTGTAAGTAGCCCAATCCTAATGTTCCTTCTCATATGTGGGCTTCAATTGATCAAAGTATGCATTTTGTTGATGTTTTGACGTTTTGTGTTTCAAAGCAAAATCCATTGCAACTAGCATAATGTTTTGCATATTGACAACCTTAGGTCTATGGATCAAAAACAATTAAAAGCCCTCGACCCCTCCCCCACCTCACACTACTTCGTTGGAAATGGCTAAATAAACCTTTGCATGAACACATTTCATTCATATTTATTAAACAATTCTTCCAACAAGTCGAAAGGTACACTAAAAAATAATTTTATCGATAAGTGTTCAGTTAATCAACATCAAATTGGTGCTCCCCTCTCAATATAGGACTAGTCTATCGTTGATTCAAAATGAACTTTTGCCGGAGCATAATATGTTATTACTTCTCATTGAATGTTCCACCCTCATGATGAAAACATATCTCCTTTATATGGCTCTTAAAGATCTATCTCCATGAAATCCAAGGGCTTGTTGATCCCATAATAGTAGTATTGCTTCTCAGTTCTCAACAATGTCAAGAGGTTAGATAATGGAAAAAGTACTAGGTGGATTTGTATATTCATGAGTTTATACTCTCAAATCTATGATGTATTGACAGTTACATCTATTTAATGAAATCTTATATCCTCATGACATTAATGTATGTACTGAAATCCAAAAGTAATACCCAACATTTCTTTTGCACAACTTACATAATTGCACTCAATATTTTATGGCTAGAAATCTTCCATCATATTCACCAACAAACAAATTATATGCGCTTGCAGTGCAACTGTGCAAGGTTGACGAGGTTAAATGCAAGATTAAATGTCATATATTATTTGAAGTCTTTGAATGGGAATGAAAAAATTGGTGGATGTTATGATAAGCAAAGGATAAATATACTTATTTTTTAAGAAATTAAATGGAAATGAGAAAAATTCAAGCACATTGGGTAAGTTTACAAGTTTCATAGATAAAAGTCATTCAAAATGATTTGCGAAAAATATCCTAAAGAACTTAGAAAAGATTCAGTAGAAAAGAATGAAAAATAAAGGGTTCATAACGATCCTAAATAATTGGAGTAAGGCTAATGATGGTGATGATGATGATGCAATGTATGTAAAGTCATATCAAATGCTTCCTAATTATTAATGCTTGTAATCCCTTTCACCCAGTTTATTCTACTATATATGGTGATTATGCATGGCAATTATTGTCAATATTATTTTATTTGCTATGACAAATCCAATTACTCACGCGTTTATAAAATCATCTTATTATTGAGCAGTTTAGTCTTATAAACAGTTTTATTGGCAAATCCAACGACATATTTGTTTATAAATATATATTTAACTAATATGAAAAAAAACAATACATTTATTGTATCTGGAAGTGCTTAAGATGTAAAAGCTTTTTATCAAAATTGTAGAATTGAAGAAACCAGATGGAACTGCCGAAGACATAGAAAAGTTCTTTGGCTGTCCAGTCTCAGACCTTATCATGGTATAAAATATAAAACTTAAAACTTTTATAGCAGTTCTGTTCTCCATTATGATTCTCCTATATTTTTATATTATTTTTTTTATTTTATCAGGTGGGTGATCGATATTTCACCGATATTGTATATGGAAATCGAAATGGCTTTCTCACCATCTTGACAGAACCTTTAACTCTTTCGTTGGAGCCCTTCATTGTGAAGCAGGTAAGGTTTTTTTTATAGCAATCATTTTTTAAATACTTTTATGCGTGTATTTGGAAAATTTTATCCATATTCATCATGCATTAAGGCATCATTTCAACTTATGATACTGCTAAGAATTGTTGTAAGTCTCATGAAATAGACCTGTTTCTATCAATTTTTATCCATGCATTTATCCATCAGCTTCATGTATGTCTTCTTAAAATGGAATGACAATGCTGAGGGTTTTTTCGGGTGCTTCGAATGAAGATAAGATTAGAGAGAGTCACCTTAGATGGTTTGGTCTCATTAAACGGAGGTCTTCCGATGACCCGGTTATGAAAGTTGAGGTATTAGATTTGTCTTATGTTAAGAAAGGTGGAGGTAGACCTAAAAAGACTTGACTAGAAAATATTAGAAATGATCTTTCTTTATTAGATTTAAATGAGAATTTGACTTTTGACATCACACAATGGCGAAAAAAGATTGATGTAGCCGACCCCATGTAGTGGGACAAAAGTTTGATGTTGTTGTTGTTGTTGTTGCTGCTGCTGTTTTATGTAAATATGTTTGTAAATATATTATAAGGGAAACAATTTTTTTGAAAATTGTTAGGGGCATTATAAATATTTTTTCTTTTTAAAAAATTATACGCTAGTTTTCTTACAATTATTACGGAGTATATCTACTTGTGAAAAGAAGCTTTCCAACACAAAACTCAAACAAAGATGTTGAATTCAAAATTGTTCATGAATCACACTACAACATACTAAGAACACCGAACGAAAGAGAGCATATAAATAGAGAGAGTGAAAGAGAGGGAATTATATAGTAAGAAGCTTTGAGATTGATCCATCTGCCCATTGAAACTCAGCTTGGTTAGATCTTCTGACTCACGATTGATTGGTTTTTTCATTTGGATAAAGTATTTATTTACCTTTCAGATAAATTTATTTTTCTACATATTATATTAGAATCAACTAGTTCTTATGAAATTATAAAGTAAAATATATGTATATTCCCCTAAATTGCTTCAAACGAAACAGACGCATAACTTTAGAATCTGAAACTATTTCAGGTGAGGAAACTGGAAGGCTACCTTGTGAAGCATTGGCATCATAAAGGCTTAAAACCAGCCAAGCATATGTTACTTCCTGAATTTCATCACTGTATAAATTCTTCTCTTTCCTAATTGTTTTAGCCTTTAATGAGCATCACAACATTCTGAGGTCCATGAATTTTTTGATATCTTTTACTTCTGCAAATAATAAACCAGGTTGACAACAGCACTGATGACTAATGAAACATGAAATTTTCTTTTGTGTAAACTTATTATATTTTCTTGTTTTATTTATGGCTCTGCTTTTTTTTCCCTGAATCTTTGCTGAAATTCTGTTTTGCAAACAAAAATTGTATGCAATTTGAATTCAAAGCTCTGACCCACCACCGTTGCTTAGTTTGGTTGGTGGGCGAGTATGATTGAGAACCCCTCAAGCTGTGCTCGATTCCCCTTGAGCGATAGCACCTCTTAAGTGGGGCCCAATCAAGTGCGGACTAGAAGATTTCTGAGGTGGGTGCCTCTTCTAAGTCAGCGAAGGATTAGTCATGCCGCCAAACACCCTTTCGGGGGTGGCAGCAGATGGTACCCGTTCCAAAAAAAAAAAATCAAAACACTGTTAATTGTTAGGTTGATAAATATCTTCACATCTATCCAAATATCATAGTCCAAATATCTTGGAATGAGATCCTTTTCTAGAAGCTTCTAGACTTGTTCTTTATTAGATTAAAAGTAAAATTATTCATGAAGACAAAAAACTAATTATCTTGAATTGTTTTGTTGATAGGTGCTTTGCATCTTTCCAAATAGCACATACCTATTCTTGGATTGAGCTCATTTTCCACAATCATGTAGGCTTATTATTTATTAGATTTAAAAAAATGAAATTATTTTCTTAATCTCCTATCAAATATTGACACGTCATCTTGGGCACATCTTATCTACATAATTACATTGAGGATAGCCCTAATATATATGATTGGATATTGGGTTTGTAAATATATAAACTAAATTAATTAATTTTTATTTAATATTAAAAAATCCAATAAATTTGATAAATATAAATAAAATATATTATGTCATATATACTCTCCACCAAAATTAATTTTAATTTAATATAAAAATCCAATAAATTTGATAAATATCAAATAAAATATATTATGGCATATATACTAAAATGATGGTAAAATAGTTGAAATACCTAAAATAACCATAGATCATTAGCTTTTGCTTGCTTTATTTGGTAGAGAGAATGATTTTAGGTGGTTTGTGCAAATAAAAATATTTCATGGGTCTTTATAAGAAAAATCGAAGAAGCACACAAGTTCTTAATAGTTAATACTTATAATTACATAAAAAAAGCAGTTTTTTACATTACAAACCTCCATCACCACATTGACAAAATATCTACCGAATACAAAGGTTCAACCTCTCAAAGTAAATGGTAAATTTGTAATATATTTATTCTTAACATCATATATATAAATAGCGATCTGCTTCTTCAGCGGTGCTTGCTCCTTGTCTCTCCACTGTACATCCTGCAAAATAAAATTTACATTCATACCGCAACAATTATTTTTTTTGCAAATATTTTAAAATATGGTACTTTTATGAAGAAAAATACAATGTAAAACAATGATTAAATTACAAAACATAAAAAGAATTACAAAATTACCAGTCGTAAACAGTAGGCGAATTTGGCTGAGGCTTGTCAAAGAGATCAGCCCCTATGGTCTTGGTGTTTATGTTGCTCCCCGGGTTGAAAACGCTCCGCCACACGTTGGCCTTCTTCGCCGTCTCCGGCGGCATCACCGGCGTTCGTGGTGTCTCCGGCATCGACATTGTTCGTTGGAACGCCTTGCCAGCACTGCTTTCTCCTTCACCATCTTCCCCCACCCCACAAAAATGCATGAAAATTTGATCATTAGTGCAAGATAATTATTCATAAAAAATATAATTTTAAATATTAGAGAGAGAAAGAGAGAAAGTGGAGGACAAAGAAAGAGAGGTTGTAGAGAGAGAGAGTGTGTGTGTGTACCTTGGTTGATGACGAGGGGCTTGGGGGAGGCCTTTCGGCGGAGCTTGCCGAGGCCTCTGTCGGGCTGAGGTCCGGCGAGCACATCGTCCCAAAGCTTTTCGAGAAGAACCATTTTGATATTATTATTATTATTTTCTTTTAATCAAATTGTTTCTCTCTCTACTTTCTCGCAATGCTCTGTTTTTTGTATCTGTGATGGATTGGTGCTTATTTATAGAGGAAGGAAAGGTTTGGCTTGATTTTAGGTAATCTTACCTTGATAAGCGAGAGACCAAGAGAAGGCAATGGTGAAGAAGTTTTTTTAATTTATTTATTTTATAAGGATGTGCAAAAATTATTGGTTTTGGATTAATGGCCGGAAACTTCTAATAATTTTAAAAAATTAATCTTAATCCACAAGAATTAAGTTATTTCAGTTTGAAAGAAATTTATAAATTTAAGTTTTTTAGATAAATATAATATAGAAATAATTTATATTACATTCTTTTTAAAATAAATTTAAAAGTTTTAAAACTCAAAATATTTTTATTTTATTTTTTTAAAGTTGTATGTTCATGGCTTGAAAATATAATAATTTTAACATAATTTTAAGATCTTGAAATCCTTAGAAAATGGACTCAAAGCATGGTTTTAAAAATAGGATTAGCTAGTTCGGTATCTCTGATTTGACGACCCAGTTAGGAGAGTAGAGGTATTAGATTTGACTTGTGTTAAGAAAGGTAGGGGTAGACCTAAAAAGACTTGGTTAGAAAATATTAGGAATGACCTTTCTTTATTAGATTATCATCATTTTATGTTAATTTTATGTAATATTTAATAAAGCTTTATATTATTTATTACGTATTCAGTTTCAACCCATTCTAAACCCGTGTATCTCTCCTTCCGGTTCATACCCGGTCATGATTTTCGTCAACTTTGCTCAATGTTTTTATTAGAAAAAAAATTTCCAAAATTAATGATCTTTGATTTAATAATTCAAAATAGTTATTCTTGTTGAGAGATATGCTAATTTGGTTAAATTAGCACTAAACGAAATTACAAAGGAAGCTTTATTTACAATTCTTAAAAAATCAAGACTTGAAGCCATCTTAAAACAATTTCAACTCCTTAATTGAAATTACAAGCTCAAAATTGAAGTCAATAGGGATTAAACATTGCAACGCACAGTTGCCAAAATATAGATACCCTCAGCATATAACTTATAAGAAGAACTCAACATAACAAAATAAAACAAAAAAAACATTATATATCTATATAATATATAAGACTATATAGTATATATATAATATTATATATATATATATTATATATTACTAATATAATATTGATATATATACATATATATATATAGTATATATATATAATATTAAAAAAATAAACACTTTATAAGAATTCACCATTATCTTCAACAGTCGATGGCATATCCACTATACAGAATCAAAATCTTTATCACTGAATAAACTTTACGAATTATGAGTACCCAAAAAAACCTCAAAGAAAGCAATTAAGAGAAATCAAATTGTGTACTAACAAAGTCAACACCACAAATATATATAATACATATATACTCGATATATATACTACTCATATGAATAAATGTAAAAATTGGAGATTATGCACTATATATCACTAGTATAATACCTCATTTACATACTCTAACTTACCTAACATTTTAATATTACGCATGTATCATGACCACTCATAGATTCACTTTTTCATATCATACGATGGTAGGTAAGGACATGACAATATTTATGAGTTGTGGAATATGAAAATATGGAATGGTAAATTTGATTATTTAAAAATAAATATAAAATGGTACTATATATGTGAATAATTAAAGTTTTTAAGTGTCTAGTTATATAATAGTACGTCCAGATAAGTAACTAAGAGTATGTATGTAAATCCCCGATTTGAAAAG
>NW_021319083.1:28109702-28134252 GCF_001605985.2 Dendrobium catenatum
ATTAAAATTCAAGCAAATTCCATCATAAATTGAATAAAAAAATAGGATTAAGAAAATAAAAAATTAAATATTTTTAATCAATATCCTTTAATGTTTGAATTATAACATATTTTGATAAAAATTTACATTAATATTTTTAAACGAACAGACAAGTCCAGATCAATCTAAACTTGTTAGTTGGCCTTGCTCAACTCATGAATCGTCCATTGAGCGGAGCCCGAACGAACTCACGAGCCGACTTCACTCAATTACACTGCTAAAAGAATTCACCATCTTCAACGGGGAGATGTTATGATTATTATAAAATCAACATATATATATATATATATATATAATTTTTATGGCATATAGTATAATAGAAGGTTCGAAAGATATTGAGATGAATGGCTATAAAGAATATATATTTATCTTCATAAAATGATTTTAAACTGCAAAATATAAAATAAAAAACAAATAATTTAATAATATCTTTGTTCAAAGATGTAGACTCAAACAACTCATGAAGCATGATTGATTTACTGCTTCATGCATGAATTCGATAGAGAAAATAGTATTATCAATACCAAGTGAGCAATTTATTAATTTCTCATTTGTTAAAATCATGAAATCTAAAAAAGTTAAAAATTTTAGATTTAAACAAGATCTAATGACAAAAACTCATAAATCCGAAAGAACAACGAAAAAAAGCAAGTTGTATCCTTGAAAACAGAGAAGCATAATACTAAATCAGGTGGATGAGTGACTTTACCCTTAGAGAAAGCATACGAGAAATGAGCATATCCGTGAAAAGTTTGGAGTAGCACCAGTGGAAGATAAGATTAGAGAGAGTCACCTTAGATGGTTTGGTCACATAAAACGGTGGCCCTCCGATGACCCAATTAGGAAAGTAGATGTTGACTTATGTTAAGAAAGGTAGAGGTAGACCTAAAAAGACTTGATTAAAAAATATTAGAAATGATATTTCTTTATTAGATTTAAATGAGAATTTAACTTTTAACTGGACACAATAGAGATAAAAGATTCATGTAGCCGACCCTACGTAGTAGGACAGGCTTGATGTTGTTGTTGTAGTATCCTTGAAAACAGAATAAAATTTGAATACATTTATAATTGACAACTAAAGTTCATTAGTATTCGATAATTCTAAAACACAAGGAATTGAGTGAAATCATATGCAAAGATCTATACATTTTAATGTGAAGTGCACTCATAATGAACATCAAGATCAAGATGATCCTTAAGAAGAAAATAATAAACAAACAAAACAGAAAAAATAGTAGCCAGAAAGACAAAGTTAACATGGCTTCTTAATGTCATAATTAGAGAAGGGGATTAAGTTAATCTAGATCACCAGATTTAACCAGCATAAGAATTCTAGGCCTAAACAGTTATACAATCAGTTAAAAACAATCATATTTATGGAATAATTTTATCAGTTTGATTTTGATGTTCTTCCTATAGCGATAAAGTAGATTGGTCCAGCAAAATAATGGAACACAGGACACCAGTACTTTTGGCTATGTCAATGCAAAATTTAAATGTCTGGTGCAAGTGACTTTCTCCTACCTACCTGACCAACAGCTTACTTGCCAGAATAAAATATTTAAGAGCTAAGGACCAATTTTTCGAGGACAAAAGAAATTTTAATTTAAAAGCAGCTGTAGCTGTCATATATTCCACTATGAATTGAACTGTGGTGATGCAAGAAGTGGACCTTTGAATGTTAGTACGTTTTAAATATATTTTACATTAATAATTTTAAACAAACTGCCTACAAGCTAATGAGTCAAATTTGTAACTCATTAGCTAATCAAGCACAACTTAAGAGTAGGCTTTACTTAGTTACACCCCTAATTGAGATGGAGAAAAGTTGATGGGAGAATTCACAATGTCCAATAAACAGAATGATTAAGACTTCGTTTGGGACGGCTTTTTTATTGTTTCTTAAAGCAACTTTCTAATACAAAAATTTAAAATTTTATATTAAAAATTACTTTAAGCAGCAGAAAAAACCGTCCCAAACAAAATCTAAATTGATTTTGAGCAATAGATTTAACAACACAAGTATCCTAGTTCAAACAATTTGGTTTGCGGATTACTTTTATCAGTTTAATTTGATGCTCCTCCCATAGCAATAAATTAGGCTGGTCCTACAAAATAATGGGACACAGGACGGTAGTACTTTGGCTATAACAATGCAGAACTTTAATATGTCTGGTTCCAGATAGACTTTTCTTACCTGTCAATCAACAGTTATGTTTGCCAAAATTTAATTGCCAGAATCAAAGATTTAAGTGCTGAGGATCAATTTTTCAAGAAGCAGTTATAGCAATCATATATTTCTCATATAAATAGAACGATAAGCATGCGATAATATCATGTGCAAGCTTCTTTGACTTAGGTTTCGTTTGAGACTGCTTTATTATTACTTAAAGCGGTTTTTAGAACAAAAATTAAAATTTTTGTACTTAAAAGCTGTTTTTAGAAACAATAAGAAAATCATCCCAAGCGAACCCTTAGTCATTTTAAATTGATACGTGTCTAATATCCAAAGTGTAATGCTAACACTTCATGTTAAATGTAGTTAAAGTTACGAAACTTGCTAGTAAAAGAAAACAAAAAAGCTTATAGGCAGACGTAAGGTAGAAGAAGCACAACTTAAACACCTAGCAATTATACATTGTACAAGCGGTTTTACATAGCAAGTTCGGTCATGAGAGTTCTACCAATCTTAAAATATCAAATAGCTATAAGTTATAATACAAACCATAAGCAATAATACAGAGCTTCATAGCTGATTAAATACACTTCCTAGAGCACACATGGTGGGCAGAATCATTTGCATTGATCAATACAGAAGCAATCTAGTGACAGAAGAGAGAGAGCATGCCAAGTTAAATGCTTATCTGATCTGAAAATGCTTGTAATTTTGATTTCCAGGGAGGTTTATCGGCACCTTTCCACCTTGATCTGCCTGCATGCAGCGGCTTGAGCCTTCTCCCTGAGACTCAGAAGAGCTCTTTCTGCGCCGCTCATTGTGGCCAGCCAAACGCCTCCGACAACTCCTCTTTGCTTCATCGAATTCTGGCAACTCATGAAATCTATGGGGGGAAAAATTAAGTTGAATCAGAACATAAAGTTAAATTAAAAAGGTTCACTACAAATATTTTTATATTCCATACTTTGTACTCAAATTATCCATTCGGCTGGAATCTCGAAAGATATACAACAAATCATGGCAGAGTAGACATACACACGAAACAGAAAAAATCTTTGAGAAGAAATAGCTTGGGCAACTCAGTATGGGAGAATATACACGCAAAGATCAGAAGAACATAAACATAAAAAAACAACCTTAGGGGCTTGTTTTATAGCATGATTTAACTTAAATCCCATCAATAGTTCATTTGGGGATTTTAAATCCACTTGCTTTGATAAATCCCATTTCAACCCCCCACTATAGGTTAAATCTAGGATTTGCTAAATTCCATCCTTTACAGGAATTAATGAAGTTAAGGATTTCTTCCTCTCGCAAGCCATAAATGCTGAAACAAATAGCTAAATAATGTGTCATAATTTAGCAAGTTTTAGCATTTTTCATGCCAAGAAGTTTTCAAATAGTAATTCTCTCAAAATTTACTAAATCTGAACTAACAGAATGTAGGAAATTCTACTTTTAGCCAAATAACTTAGTGCTAGAAACCGCAGTATGTATAGCTAATTAGAACTTTCAGTTCCACGTAAAAGTGTTTTCCTCTCCATCCCTCGATCAAATGCTCTAAAATAACTATGTCTAAGTTGGACAACCGAATCACTAAGATGTGTTTATGCACATAAAGGCTTATATGCAAGAAGAACAGTGCTAAATCACCCAAATGTTTTGTCCAAATCCAGCTCCAAGTAAAGTGGTGTTGATTGAACTGCTGACTGATTCATGTTAAGTAATAAGAATATGAGGGAGACTCGCCTGCAATCTACTCAAAATCAAGTCTCTCAGATCTTGGATTCGGACAAAAAAAACGGGATGATTAAGCATTTTTCATGCAAGGATTGCAGTAAATCACAAAAAAAATCCAGATTCACAATAAAAAATCATAACGTAAAAACAATAAACAAATTCAGCTCTAGAAACTACAGAATATGTGGTCAATTAAAAATTTCAGCTTGTAAGCAAATTTGCAGTTCAGGAATCCTCCTCTTCAACCGCTCCATCAAATGCAATAAAATCTCTTATCATATTCGATCAATTTTACTATTGCAGCAATCGTTTACAGAATCCCCATCATAACCCATCGAATCTCCGGAAAAGAAGAACAGGAAAAGGTTAAACAGATCAACCTGCTGCATTGCTGGCAGAACCGCTGCCGGAGTCCAGCAACGATGACCGACGCCGCCTTGGCGTGCGCCTCGCAGACCTTATGTCGCCGATGATACCTCTTCGCTTCCGTCAGGTCCGCCGTACACTTCTCCGCCTGGCAGATCGGGTACGCGGCCCCGCCGACACCCCCACCTCCAGATCCTCTCCCCCTTATCATCGGCTGCTGAATCAACGGCGGTTGGACCCTCTCCTCCGCCTCCTCTTCTCCCTCCACGTCTCCGTTCTCCACCATCTCCACAGAGGCGGCGGCCAACGCTTTATCCTTATAGCTCCGCCGCGTCTCCGACGGAGTCCGATCCATGGCTGACGGAAGGGAATAAGGACGAGTGGTCTCTGGTAAAAAAGGCGAGTGGAAGGCGTAGGGGAGAGAGAGAGAGAGAAAGAGAGTGGCGAAGGAGAAGGGTGTGTGGTCCTCAGTCCTCGCCATTTTTACTACCACCGTCAACTTTGTCCGTATATCGAAACGACGGGAAGGTAGAAAAAGGTCCGGTAAATCTGAGGAAGATGAAGCCATTCGGTGCGTTATTTATTTTTACTATTCGGTAAATTTGATGATCCTAAACAAATATATAAAAATTATTTATATAAAATGTTTTATGAGTATTTAAATAACTAATTTTTTATAAATCAAATTAAAAAAAATTAGGACTATTTATATGCTTAATAAATAAAATTATTCTATTTATATATAAATCTATCATTTTATTATATACAAAATTTATCGTAATATTAATGTCGTCACTTCTATTTGAAATCTAGAAAAGATCCTTCGCTATAAGAAAATCGTCCATTAGTGATAGAAGTTCTAGTGGATTTCCGGCTGCAGATTTTTCGGTGGATTTCCGACAGATTACTTTGAAATCCGTCAAAAAACTTTCAAATCCACTAGAAAATGAAGAATTTCTGTTGAAAAATTCGTTCGTAATACGTGATTTTCTTGTAGTGCTTGAAGACGAAGAAGTCAAATGAAAGATGTGATGTGAATCTTGCTAGCGAGGGTGAAAATTGAAAAATTAAGTAGATGTGAGAAAATCATGATGAAAACTTGATAGGAGCATTGGATCTTGCTACGAGGATAGATGAGAGCAAAGCCCTACATGGGGTCCTGGTTGGATACCCATTGAGTACCCATGCTTTGCATGGGCAAGCTTCATCCACTCACGCCCACCCATGGTGAGTTTCGGGATGTCGCACCCACCCATACCCACCCACTTTCATGTTTTTTGAATGAAGTTTGCTACAAACTATTGGCCTTGAGGCTTGTTGCCCTTTACTCTGACTGCAAACTTTTAAGCTACATCTCAGAATTTTATGTGGTCGCGGTGCGGTTCAATTTTGTGAATTGCATAGTGAGGATTGCGTGTAATATATGTCATACGTTAATTAGCAATGTAAATCGATTTATCCCCCGATGTTGAGTATCCACTCATACCCACCCACGAGGCCATGAGCGTATACATTGAGTATGGGTGGGTATGTGGTTGGATGTGATTATGGGTACCCAATACAGGGCTCTGGATGAGAGCCATGATATGTGAAGAATACTACCTTATTGTCAAGGCTGAGATTTTTTTTATTATTTAATTTTCAAGTGTCATGCCAATAAATTAGAAGATTTTGATCTTAACATAAGTAAATAGAATATATATATATATATATATATATTTAATCCAAATAGTTTGAAAAGCTTAATCTTGACTCGATTGTTAAGCTTTATTTTTTAATTTTAAATTAAAATTTTCAAATTTTTATTTATAATATAGAATGAATTTAAAAATTAGAATATATTATATAATACTAATTTAAATTTTTTTTTTTAATATAGTTTAAGTTAATTGAACAACTCAACAAGCTTACAAGCTGGGCCAGGTTGAGCTCAAATTAAGCTCAAGCTCGATAATTTGATTCATAAGCTCAAACCAGCTTGCGAGCCGACTCGGCTCACTTGTACCCTTAAAAATTTCTTGAACTAGAAATTTTTGTACAAGAAAGCTGCTTTAAAAAGCAATAAGAAAACCATCCCAAATGAAGGCTTCATTTGGGACGACTTTCTTATTATGTAAAACTGTTTTTAATATAAAAATCTCTTCAAAGTAGAAAAAAAGTAATAATCTAAAGCTTCCCCTAACGAGGTTTCGTTTAGGACGACTTTCTTATAGCTTAAAACAGCTTTCGAGTACAAAAATTTTAACTTTTGTACTAGAAAACTGTTTTAAGAAACAGTAATAAAGCTGTCCAAACGAAGCCTTAATCTATAAAGAAAATCTTATTCAGACTAGACATCAACAAGTCAAAAAAAAAGCCTGTGAATCATATCATAAAAACCTATGCATCAGTGACAACAAAAAGCTATCAATCATAAATCAGGCAAATTGATATAAATTATTTTGATGTGTTTGGTACGTTATGTTCCTTCCGTTAATTTTTTTTTCTCCCAAATTCCAACAGATTGTTCATCAACCAAAATATCACACAAACATAACATAAACTGCAACTAAATCCATTATATAATTTGCACTCACTGCTCCAAACAAAATGCACAGAAACAGCACACAATCCTAGTTAAAAAATGCAACTTGGAATTAGTTCAGCAAACAATATACAAACACAACAGAAAAACTAATCTTCAAAATTGCAAATCTTTAATCAAATTTCACAACAATGCAAGAGATGTCATCTTTGCTCTTCCTGGCAAGAGCTTCCTCTGTCAAATGTTTTGCAGCAGACTGAGGGTCCTTAATACCTTTGATGGCATCGACGACCTCCTGGTTTGACATCACCTGGATATAATAAACCTCAATTAGCCATTACAGAATATCAAAAATATAACAGCAAAAGCATAATCATGGAGAAAGAGCACCTTCCATAATCCATCACTCGCTAAGATGAGAAAATCTGCTTCATCGTCTATTATCTCCTCATCGACATATGGCTCGGAGCTAAGGTGCACCTTCAAACTACGATCGCCGAATGCTCTTGCGACGGCAAGTTGTCCGTCGACACGGGGAACATCTCCTGAAATATTACCAAGTATACTGGTTCACTGACAATTCTATTTGCAAGACAAGAGTTAGTAATATACCAGGAATCTTTGAAACAAAACCGCCTTTCTTCTCAATTGTTTCGCGCTCTTGAGAAGGTTCATGATCAATAGAGAGTTGTTTGGCCAAGCCATTCTTGCAAAGTACTGCTCGAGAATCGCCTACATTGGCAACCACAAGCTTCAATCCATCTATTAAGATAGCTGTTACAGCAGTAGAGCCTCCTTTTCCCAATTCCTTTGCTTTCTCCAAAATTTTGCTATCAGTAATTTCATATGCTTTCATGATTGCGCTCTTTGTGTCGGTCAGGAAGTCGGGCTGTTCGAATCAAGATAAGTAATGGAAGTTAATATGGTGAAAGGTAACGAAAGATATGGCCAGTTTAGCTGATAGTTTTCTAATTGCTTTTGTCATAGAAGCCTTAAAAATGTAATGTCCATTTGAACCAAGTTTTTTTCATTGTTTCTTGAAAATGGCATTTAAAACTGTATTTGCGAAGACATAATAGAAAGTGTAATTGAGAAAATAATTAAAAAACAAAAAAGGATAATGTTTCGTTTGGGATGACTTTTTTACTGCTTCTTAAAGCAGCTTTTTAGTACAACAAATAAATTAGTCGTCCCAAACGAAGCCTAAATCGACCCAAACAAAGCCTTAAAAAGAACATGAGATGGGAACATAAATTACCTGATGCAGGATATTGTCAAATAAATGTGACCGTAAATAGTCTGGAACATCATGGCCCATATGGCCATCAAAAATAGCAAATAAACCCAACTCAGAGTCACCAGCATGCTTAAACTGAGCTACTACATAATCCTCCATTGGATGACTAGATTGGCCCTTGACCAAGTGGTATCCATGGGTGATTCGCTTTCCTGACATCTTAGTTTTACCTTTTCCAGTTGTATCCGATGTTGAAGAAGACAACCCAGCTTTAACCTGCAAGAAAAATGCCCAATTCTTATGTTTATCATAATAAATATTGATGGATTGAGATTGTCACGATCTAATTAAGTGTTGCAGTTGCAAAAAGGTAGCATTGTAGGCTGATGTAAAAATTTATGGGAAGTCAGAACCATCAAAACTAATGTTGCTTCAAACTCATCATCATTTGTTGTCAAACACAACTCAATATTTAGAAAATCTTATGCTATTCGATCAAGATCAAATCGGTTAGTTGTTCTAAAACATCTTAAGGACAAAATTAGGATAACTAAACCCCTATCTTATTTGGTGAATCGCAAGTATAAGGATCATGGCTTGAGGCTATATAACCATCTTTGGTATCCTAGTAAATTTTTTTGGGGATTTGCCAAAGCTCATTTTATAAGTGTACTTGGCTTTCAAGAAGGGTAGTGAGTACTTTTATTGTATACATAACGATTGTTGTTTCCATTTCCGGTAGATTAAATTCTCTCTCCTCTTCTGTGAATGTAGGCTCAATTGAAGCTAAATCAAATAAATCTTAGGCCCTTTTTTTTTCTTTTTTTTTTATTTACTTATATTGCATCAACTTTTGATTCCAGGGATACTTCCACTTCCAAGTTATTTTTGCACTCTCATTACAACATCATCAGATATAAGCTATGTGAGACCAATTGTTTCAAACCCTTGTGTAGCTTATATTCTTGTTTGAATAACATACTTGAGTTTATTTACAATACTAAAATTGCTCATGGATGAATTAAAACCCTTCACAAAGACTATGAAAGGAGAAAGGTTTATGTCAAAATCTCAGTCGTCCCTTGGCACTTGATCCCACGGTCAGGATGAAAATCCGTAGGAGGCTCACTTGGATTACGCCAATCTCCTTCTATATTTGGGTGGCTAATTTAGAAAGGATTATATTGAGGTAATTATGCATGATTCTGTAGTTATTGTTTCTTTTTTAAGACATTTTGTATATATCGATAAATATGGATAATTTTGTATAATAATAAGAAGCATATTTTCCCCTCTAAAATTCTATGAATTCTAACATGGTATCAGAACCAACGGCCTTCATTGCCATTGTAGAACGAACGTAGATCATCAGAGAAAAAAAAAAGAAATCAAAGCATTGTCGAGGACGGACGTCGAAGCGGTGCGTTGCGGAAGACGCAGAAGCCCTAGCCGACCGGAACAGGCTGTTTGGTATCCCGATCCAAATGTCGTAACTTCAAATCCAACAGGAAGGGAAAGTTGTTGAAGGAGCTTAGTTGAATAGCCACGAAGGAGCCGAAGAAGCGACGCGTGCCTACCGATCTGACAGGAAGGGAAAGTCGTCGAAGGATCTTAGTAGAATAGCCACGAAGGAGCCGAAGAAGCGTCGCATGCCTACACCTCCTGTGAAGCAACGAAGCATTTTCTCCTGTGACCGCTCCATATGGTCAGACGCCTCTAATGCCAGTACCTTCCTCGACTCTGTCAACGCCCTAATCACATCCGTATGCGGTCACAATTCATCGCCGACAGTCAACCGTGTTGACGATCTCCTACAGCAGTCCATGCTCCAGCTCGAAGATGAGTTCCACTCGATGATAGAGCACCCTTTTGACATTCTCCCGCCAGGAACCCTCGCAGACATTCACGAGATAGTGAAGTGAATTGTCGCCGCCGGGATTGGTCGAGAGTGCGCCCACGCATATAGTCTCTCCCGCCGGACAAAGCTTTGCCAAAGGACGGCGGACGAAGCCTTGCCAATGGACGCCGCAGAGCGGAGCTTTACCAAAGACAAAAGCTATCGCAGAAGGTCCCAGCCGAAACTGAAAGACGGAGCTTACAGAAGACCTAGCGGGACCTCCCTAGCCGAAAGCGAAAGACGAAGACGAAGACGAAGCCACGCTCCAGCCTCCATACGTAGGAAGGTTCCACTCGAATGCTTGGATGCTCGGAAGAAGCCAAAGAAGTTCTCCCGAACGCTCGCTCGAACGATTCGATCGGAAGCTCCTTCCGATTTTCCTGCTCCGCTCAGATCCATAGAGACACCCCTCTCGATTATTTGGGACAAGCCGACAACAGCAAGAAGTATTAAATCATATTTAAGACGTGATTAAGACCTGATATCAGTCTTTATTACGGATATAACCAAATTAGCATTTATTGTTGACATAATCAAATCAGCCTTTACTGCTGATATAATCAAATCAACATTTATTGCTATTATAACAGCACAATGTCTGAAGAAAATTTAGCCCAAAGCTTTGTCCCACCACCGGCCTTTATTGTCATTTTTCGATATCTTGAGGGCTACTATTCTACACAGCCTTCATTGCTACCCCACATCTTGCAGGCTTGATTGATATAGCCTTCATCACTATCATTTGCCGTTGTCACAATGTTTGAAGCTAATTCTTCCCAAAGTTTTGACCAAATAGAGGACTCTATGGTACACCATGGGACTTGTTAGCTCTATCTCTTTGCAACTAATTACCAAGCTGGAAATGACAGATCTATATTCTCCATCTTGAGGGGGAGTGCCAAAATCTCAGTTGTCCCTTGGCACTTAATCCCACGGTCAGGATGGGAATCTGTGGGAGGCTCATCTGGATCACGCAAATCTCCTTCTTTATTTAGGTGGTTGATTTAGGAAGGATTATATTGAGGAAATTATGCATGATTATGTAGTTATTATGTCTTTATTAAGTCATCTTGTATAGATCTATAAATAGAGATAATTTTGTATAATAATAAGAAGCATATTTTTCCCTCTCATATTCTATAAATTCTAACAGTTTTAACATTAAGTGATATAGAAAATCGCATTTAGATCAACAACATATAAATCCTAATTATGGATTATTACAATGTGTTGATCGAAATGGGACAAAAGTTAGGCAAAATACAAGTTGGTTAACCTTATTTTCACTCCATAGCTTAAACTTATGAGTGAGAGTCAAATACTTAATATTTCTATACCAATACATGTTTTAAATATTAAATGCAAAGCTAAGCCTAAAATTTCATGTGCATTAAGAATCTCCCCCTCTTGACGCCAAACACCACTCATTTTCAAACAAAAGCATCATCTAGTATTATGAACCAAGAGCACGCTAAACCACATGAATTTGTCATGAAAGCCACTTGTACTTGAACCTTGCCCAACCACAATGGAATGGCCAAGGATGATGGAAGCCACAAATTGCATGAACCACATGCAATTTGCTAAACTATCCACTACGATTTTGCTTATTAGAAAGTGTGGACCAAATGGGGACTGAAGTTGGGAAGGATAAACCACTGGTCAAACCCATGTTGAACCCAAAAGCTTAGGCTCCACTTATTTCTACACCAATACATTTTCAACCCAAAGTCTTATGTACCATAAAATGAGCTGTAAAACACAATGTTAAGAACAACGACATATTATAGACATAGAGTTGCAAGTTCGTATCAAAACAAACCAATAGTTGAGGCAATTTATAACTAAAATTCATACTAGCAGGGCATTTTTTTAAAAAAAGCGTAGGCCTGGAAAAATGGTTAAATTGCCTCAGGTATAATCTGAGAGTGCATGGAACTTTAGCATCAAAACTAATAGAGCACAATCTTCCCTAGAACAAGCTTACTGCATTCACATTTCTAGGATTCATACCACACTGCAAGGCCAGTTAGAAACCTCTGTAGAGCACGACATGAAACACGCTTCACTATCTACCAGTATGCTGCCAGAATTGGTGGCCTAGTAGGCTATTTAAATGTTAGCTATTAAATAATTAGAACCTCAGACAAAAACATAAGCAATGGTACCCTGTCCCTCTACACGGCTTCACCTTAAATATATGCCAATTTTGTTAACATCTAAGACAAGCTGGAGAATAAATAATATACTAAATCAAAGCTTTTGAGAAGTAGGGTAACAAAAAATGACTTGGTTGTCTCTATTGCAACCTAAAGTTCAGGTTTTTTAAGTATGAAAATAGCCTCTCTATGAGGTAAAACCAATAACCTCCTCGAACCTCACATTCATGAGCCTCTTATGCATTGGTTTTCATCATCAATAAATCCTGTCATTTCATATTCTATTAAGGACAAATTATATATGAGTTGTCAAAAATATACTTCGAATGTAAAAGAACAAACTACAGGACAAAGAAACAAAAAAAGTCCTAATCCTTGCATTCAGTGGGAACATAAAAGTTTAGCAAGCAGTACAGAACAATAGAAGACATTAGATGCCTAGATTGCACAAGCTTTTATGTCATATTTTTCTAGCTGACATAATAATAGTTAGGGAAGTTGAGTTAGATACACCATTGGTCAAACCAATTTTCAATCTAAAAGCTTAAGCTTATGAGTGAATCAAACACTTTCTATTTCTAAACTAACAAATTTTTAAACTATTTGATATGAGAATAAACCCATAACCTTGAGTGTCTAAACTATGTCCCCCCTCACATGAGAACTCTCCATATCATTTAGTATCATACACCAATAGCCCCCTCAATATATGATGAAAGCCACTTGCTCTTGAACCTTACTCAAACATAGTGAGAGGGAACAAGCCAAGGGAATAAAAAATTACCAGAACCACTAGATCCTAAGTAAACAGTAGGCTCTGATAGAACTTATTAAGGGACGTGTGAACCATAAAAAAATCAAAGTTAGGTTAGATACCACAATGGTCAAACCTTTTTTTAACCATCTGATGTGATTACCCATGGGTTCACATGCCTTAAAATGACTCAATATTAGGAAAGAGTTTAATACAAAAATATTTCATATTTATGTATGATTGATCAGACATACTAGATTGTTACCATCACAACCTTGATTAACATGAATAATCTTGAGATTCACACACATACCTCAGTTTCTATGCATATAAGTGTTGATTTACGTTTAGATTAGGGCATCTTGAAGTACATAGATCTTAATTTCGGTTTTTCTCTAAATAATACAACAGGAAGATTATAACATTGTCAAGTAACATCAAAGAGAATTCTCGCTAGCTTCATCTTAGCTGTTGAAATTTCAGTAACACGTAATCATCTTGCACTTAAGAGCACTTCTTAAGATTTTCCT
This sequence comes from Dendrobium catenatum, assembly GCF_001605985.2. Classification (NCBI taxonomy): domain Eukaryota; kingdom Viridiplantae; phylum Streptophyta; class Magnoliopsida; order Asparagales; family Orchidaceae; genus Dendrobium; species Dendrobium catenatum. Next base: position 28,123,128 of record NW_021319083.1, read on the forward strand.
TTGCTTGAGTGCGGTTGTATTTGGAATTTAGAAGGGCTAGCAAGTGACACAAGCATAAATTGTGCCTCCTTTCATAATGGATTAAATGATCTCTACTCTCCAGTGACACAAGCATGTTTCCAATTGAATAACATAAATCTTAGTATCTCTTCTTAGTCTATGTGTGCTTAATCTCTTGTTGTCTTTTTTTTTTTTTTTGCTAATCCTAACTAATGCTTCTCCATTGAGTCGTTTGACACTTTAGTTACTCTACTTAAATAATATTGAATTCAAGCAATGAGCATTATAAAAAATTATATAGTATTATATGAAATAAATTAACTATTGAAAAGTTCATCCAAAAATTATAATAATACAAGGTAAATGACTGCATTGTGACTCATCAAATGTGATGCCACAATGACCATAGTGATGCTAACAAAAACACCATAATTGGATAATGTTCATTTCAATAGGTGCACGTTGATCACATTATCAATTCATTTGAAGAGTTATTTTATCTATGTAATAATGCTAGAAGCTGAGGAAATCATCCCTTTAATTACCATGTTTCTTTTATCACTATGATTGGTAGGTTTCTTTATACTCTAAAACTAAAATTAATCTGTAAGTGAAAAAGTTTAGCATTGACCCAATTTTGAAAAAGGAAATGCAATTTTAGATCAAAGGCTTCGATATCCACCATCCATTAAAGATGAGGAATCAAAAGTAAGATCGGGAAGGACCAAAGTAGTGCAAGAGAATCATAAAAGTTTTACACTGTCAAGATTTATAAAAATATATTTTGACATGCAACTATTCTAGATCAGACCTTTATGATTATACTGTAAGATGATTGCAGGCTGTAGTAGTTGAATAAAGAAATTAAGTATAACAACAGTAAAGTGCACTCTTTACCAAAGAAATATTTAGGTTCACCTGATCCAGATAAATCAAACTAAAAATTTTCTTGGACTCATTAATCCACAACATAAGCTAGCAAATACTCACTCCTAAAGAACAATATGTTAAAGTTAATGATTTGATCAACAATTAAATAGTTGAGACTAATGATGAAGATGAATGCTTTGGTCTACAAAATAAACCATCTTGTACATTGAAGGAGATTGACTAACGCACTTTCATCTTGTGCTTACTACTCTTAGTATACTAGACAGAGAAGCCAAACATAAATCCACAAACTAATCGGAAAGTAATATATTTGTATATCTATTCATTATTGACTGGCAAGTTTTTTTTTTTCAAATATCTGTAGTATAAAGGCTTTTTTGGTTGGCCTTTTCACCTATTGGAGTACCTCATTTATGTAAAAATAATGAGCTGCTTTTCAAAAAAATGACTTCCAATATACTTCTTTTAGAAAAAAACTTATACTTCTTCAGAAATCAGTTTTTGAACAACAGATTCTCAACTTTCTTTATGAAAAGAATAAAGGAGTCCAAGTGTTAGTAATTAATCAAAGAATGAAACTTACATAATCAGATGTTTCCAGATAATCCTCTAAAAAAAGACAAAAACTCCTGCTAAGTTTATTTGACAGCTTGGGAATCTCCCATCAGATGACAAAATATGTCAATTGCAAAGTTATGATTTCGTCAATTACTCAATAAAAATTTCATTTTTCAAGTACAAAAGGTTTTTTGCGGACTTCAAGCTAAAGCATTTCATTATTAGAAAATCTAACTGCTGAAACATAAACCATGTTCATTTCGGTACCTTCCCATCAACCAATCTTAAGCTGTTCAGAATCTTCAGTCACAAAAGGCATAAGCTAAAAGATTCCTCCTTGAGAAACCATTAAAAAGCTCCCATACATAACCAGCCAAATCAACCAATCGAATCAAAGGAAGAAAGGTTATTGGTTCATGATTTCATCGCATTCAAGAACAAGAAATAATTCCAACTTCACTAGGATATCAAATCCGTCAGCTAGGTTTTTCCCAACCAAAAAAGACGGTTTTTGTTTGATCTAATCGAGCCAAATCCGCGCAACAAACAAAAGATCTCTCGAATCGAATACTTTTTTTAATAAAAGCACAAAGCATCGTACCTTCATCTTATGCAGGATCTCTTTTCCCATCATTTTCTAACCAGATTGATTTAGCCTCTTCTATCGCACTTTACCGTTCCCAAATCTCTCGCTTTCTCCTCGCACATTTATCACACCAAAAAGATGGCGGTGGCCGCTTTCTCTGATCACGGAGCGCGGGACAATGGACCGGCGACTAACCCGAACCGATTCTTGAGCGGGCCAAGCCTTTTTCCTTATCGGACCGGTCCGGGTCGGGACCATAAAGCTATAGTCCAACCCGATTCAAAGTTGTTCATTTTAACTTTCAAGTTTAATATAAAATCACTTCCATTAAATTTATTTTAAAAAAATTAAGAACTATTCTAATTTTTTATAATTATACATATTAATATAAATTTTTAAATAAAAATATAATATGTGACCCGATCCAACGGTCCAGCCCGACCCATCTTGGCCCATATGTGAGCCCATTCTGTAAGCTCATTTTCTTCCTGCCGTTAACCAAAGTCATAAGCTTTGCTCAGAATAGGAAGATAATTATAAGGGTTGAAGAATATTATACAATTTGACGCTTAAGATTTTGTTTGTGGCGGTTTTTTTATTGGTTCTTAAAATAAATTTTTAATTTTTTATTAAAAAACTACTTTTAAGAAGCAGTAAGCAAATCGTTCCAAACAAAACCTAAATCTCACGTGATCAAAAGTCAACTTTCTTTCTTATATTATAAATTTAGGAGTATGGGTGTGATGAATAAATTTGTCTTTATTATATAAAAATATTATGCAAATATAAATTTGCAAATGTAAACCTTTCTCAAAGTTCCACCAAGCTAGAACTGCAATATAAAAATATTTTAATAATAAAAATATTTAAATGCATGGCTTATATATGATATATTTATCCACTGATTATCAGAATAAAATAATGAGTTCACATAACAAAAAGATAGATTTATAATTCCGGGCATTTTATAAAAAGAGCATGATTTAGATTTTAATTACATTAAGGAGCATGGGAAAGAAAAAAATTAAAAAGGATCTTGAAATTCAAACTGAACACCAAACAGGTTATTGAACCAATGGTTACTCTGAACACAAGCACTGCATTCCACGTGGCAAACCCTTTTTCTATTGAAACCGAAATTTCATTATCCGGTTTCTTAAAAAACCGGAAACCGGAATTTCTTAATCCCGTTTCTTAAGAAACCGAATTTTCAATGTCCGGTTTTTCTTAAGAAACCCTTTTTCTGATTTAAAAATCTGCCACTAATAGATTAAAGAATATTAAAGAAATGAGATGTATAGAATATTAACGAATTAATATATTTATAATTTTATTTTACTTGTTCTCATTTTTTATTTGATTATTTTTTAATTATAACTATTATATTTTATTTATTATTTAAGAAACCGGAACAAGTAAAATATCATAATTCCATAAAATGTCATAAATTTATGAAATTAAAATAAAATTACATTATATTATATTTCTTAAATATATATTAAAAGTTATTAAATATTAATAATATTTTCTTAAATAATTGAATATCTAAAAGTAATAATTAATAATTTAATATAAATATAAATTTTAAAATACCAATAACTTTTTTAAAACATTTAATAACTTTCCCTGTTTCAGTTTTTATAAGATGCCGTTTTATTATTTTATATTTATATTTATTTGAAAAAAATTGGTTGAAATTCCTGTTTCTTAAGAAACCCGCATTTGTTAATTCAGTTTTTTAAGAAATCGGAATTTCAAGCTCCGTATTTTCTCATTTTTAATTTTTTTCTAAACGATTCTTTAAACTAATTAAAATTTAAAACACGCTCCTTTTTATAAAATGCCCTATAGTTCTATATCTTAGCATTGTATGGATATCGGCTCACACGCAGAGAACATGATATTTTTACGTGGAAAACTTTGGAAAGGAGAAAAATCACAGGGCTAGCCCAATTGAAAATGATTATACTAGAATTTAAGTTGAATACAGTGGATGACTTGCCCATAAGGGCAATCCGATTACAAATTTCAATCGTATGATTGTAGTCTGGTGATAAACGTGGATGAAAGTCTGGCGTCACATGGTGGTCCGTGCGGAAGTCCCGACGTCAGTCAGTGACCTAGTGGAATCCAGGAGCTAGGTGATAGTCTAGCGGAAAGTCTGGTCGATGGTTAGAGGTCTGGTAGAACTCCGACATCGGGTGGTGATCCGGCGGAACTCCGGCGTCCGGTGGTGGCCCGTTGGAACTCCGACGTCAGGTGGTGGTCTGGGGGAACTCTGGCGTCCGGTGGTGGTCAGGAGGAACTCCGGTGTCAGGTGGTGGTCCGACGAAACTCTAGGTGTCATGTGGTGGTCCACTGGAACTCCGGTGTCAGTTGGTGATTCGACGGAACTCCGAGTGTCAGGTGGTGGTCCGGCGGAACTCCGACGTTAGGTGGTGGTCCGACGGAACTCCATCGTCAGGTGGTGGTCAGGCGGAACTCCGGGTGTCAGGGGGTGATTCGACAAAACTCCGGGTGTCATGCGGTGGTCCGGTAGAACTCCGATGTTAGGCAGTGGTCCGACAGAACTCCGACGTCAATCGGTGGTCCAACGGAACTCTGGCATCAGACGGTGGTTGTGGGGTAGCAATGAGGCAAGATTCATCTATGATCTCTCTTATTTTCTTTGGCTTTGGTCCCTTTTCAAGAGTAAGGGGGTATATTTATAGATTTCATAGAGTGGCATGGCCCGTAAATGGGAGGAAGATCAAGGGTAAATGATGAGTGATTTGGATGGACGGCCGATGTTGAATCCCTTGATCGTGAATCGTTTACTGGGCATTTGAATGTCTTAGTGATATCAGAATTCAGTGATCTTGGGTGCGTTGGATTATAAGCATATCACATTTGCAAACTGTTTTGTAAACTAAATTGTGGTTTAAACCTTCCAATAATGCTTTTGGGCCCTTGATTTGGACATGTTTGGGCTTGGATTGAGTCGAATTTGGTGTCGTTGTGTTCGTATTTTCAAGTCATTCAGTTCAACTATACGTTTCCTGAAACCAAAGTTCAAATGATCCCACATTTAATTTTGGAACTTTCCAACTTGACTTTGCTTCGAGATTCATGCATGATTGCTCGTGAGAGAAGATAATTCATGTTCGAAAATGTGAACACAATCAATCTCATTAGTACATTACATTTCATTCTCGGTGACCTCTCACATATTCTCTCACGAGCAATCGTAGCATCATCAAGCTTCAATTTCTCCTTCCCCTCTTACATGCTTCAATAAGCTTCAATATTTAGTGATATGTCCATTTCCTTGATAGAAGCAACAAGCAAATCTTATCAAGCAAAATACTGAGCCCATGACCCAAAATACTACTTCAATCTATGATACCATCTCAGCATCTCTTGTCCATGTCATGGAATGAGAATGAAAAACCTCATAGTATCTTGAAATTTATTCTTGGTTACCTCTTAATGTTTGGCAACTATTAGCAACAGCGTGGAAGTCCGACAATGGTTAATGGCTTGGTGGTGGTCCAATAATGGTAGGTGAAAGCCCGGTGGCAGTCGGAGGCCAGACGGTGGTCCGGCGACAGTCGACGGATATTCACTGGCGGTGGTGCCGGAGCTCTTGAAGCCTCAAAATTCTCTCTAATCTGTAGCGAGAGCCCTCCTTTGTGTAGAGAACGGGGGTCTATTTATAGAGTTTTTAGAATGACATGTCCTATGAATATGGAGAGGACCTGGGACAGATTTGGAGTGCTCCATCAGACGGTCTATATTGATACTTAATTATAGAGCATTTTTTAAGTGTTTAAAGTGCCTTAATGATGACAAAATTCAACGATCTTAGGCTCGTTGGATTCGTCTCGCCGAGCCGCTCGATTCGACTATAAGCATGTTAAAATTTGCTATCATTTGGTCATCCAATTTAGGCTTTGAACATTTCCAATAAACTTCGAGCCCCCAATTTGGACTTATTTGGGCTCGAATTGGATCAATTTTAGTGTCGTTAGATCAATCTCTTTGAGACGTTCAGTTTAACTGAAGTGTCGAAATTGGAGTTCAGATGGTCCCGAATTTAATGTCGAAAGTTTCCAACTTGAATATGCCTTGAGATTCGTGCCCAATCAAGATGATTTTTGGTGACATATCAATAACACATACAGCATTGAAGCTCAAAATCAAACTCAGTAAAAAGCATGTGAATCTCTAACAGTTTACAACAACAAAGTATCACAACATGATAAGAAAGAAAGAAGAACGTAAATAAAAATTTCATGGGATTTGAATAAAGCAAGCATTCATATTTCTCTAAATCCAACCCGGAACTGACCCGGCACTGTTCGGGTCAACCCGAACTCGACCCGTTTTTAAAAACGGGTCAGTTTTCTGGACCCAAACCAGACCGACACGAATGACCCGAAGTTGACATAAAATTGTTAATTTTCGGGTCAATATTCATTTTTCGAGTCAAAATCGGATCAATCTCGGGTTTTCGGGTCAAATACGAGTTTTCGTGTCACTTCGGGTCAATTTCGGGTTACTGGGTCAACCCGAACCCGACCCGATTTTTAAAACGGGTTGATTTGTTCAACCCGAACCCGAATTTTTCCGAGTCGGGTTCGGGTCGTGTTTCGGGTCATGTCAAAAATTGACAGCTCTAGATTTATCATCAAAATTTAAATATGAGAAGATTATTTTAGCAATTCAAATGATTATTTAATAAAAGTATAAAGTAGATAGGGATATTATGGATTTATAAGATAATATTTAAGTTGCTAATAGTGATTAAGATTTTTAAATATACATTATAAAATATTTAAATTTATATATTATGAGGCGATAAAATTTCCTGATTCGCGGCTCTCCGATAAAGATGATACGCCGGCTCCGCCTGCTTCGGCGCTTCTCGCACCTCCAGATTTCCCCTTCCGGCGCCGTCCTTCCGCTTACTGCTCGCCGCAATCTCTACAGTGTCACCTCACCAGCCAGAAGACAGCAACGAGGCCAAAAACCAAAATTTGTTCTCTCCCTTCAATTGCAAAGGCGACGGGAGGAATATGGCTTCTGCACTAGAGCAATGGAAACGGAGGAAGCCCAGTTGTTCTCGCCCTACTTATGGGTCCGCATTCGCTGCAGCAAAGATGTCGCGGTGAGTTGTTTAATTGATTTTATGTTCGTTTCAGTAAGTTTTTTTGATGTTTTTCTCAATTGCTTGCTTGAAATTTCTATACTGAGTACCTTGATTGGGTATTTGATTGGAAAGCTGTTGAGGCGTGCTTAGGGTGGATTATTATGCCCAAAAACTCAAAGCTTTGCTCTCGTTTCAATCCACTCAAACTAGAAATCTATTTACTCCCACTTGAAATGGTTGTGAGAGATTAGTTTTATTCAACTCGATCTGAGCATTTGCATAAATGCTACAAAATTCTTACGTATTTGCATATCTAACATCAAAATGTTTATATTCCATTTTTGTCTAAATCACATCAATGAGTGCATGAAAAGATGAGTTTTGCTTTAAATAAGATAATATTAGTAGCTTCTTTATGTGATTTAGATATTTGAGTGTTATGTTAGTAAATATCAATATTAAGGTGTTATATGTATATATATAATAATATTAATAACTAATTATAAAATATTTTATACAAAATTGACTTGGCCTCCGTATTCACTTAATTGAAACATTAGCTCATGATTAATTGTCTTGTTTGAGTGAAACACTGAAACACAATTTATGTGCCAAGGGATTCTTTTAGAGCATACTTTTAGACAAGCGTCACTTGTCAAGTTATTATAGGGTTAATTTTTTTGTGTTTCCAACGTTGCAATATGACTATGCCTTAACTGTAATGATTAAGGCTTTGTTTGAGATGACTTTTTTATTGTTTATTAAACAAAGTTTTAGTATAAAATTTTTAATTTTAATTTGTACTAAAATTCTATTTTAAAAAGCAATAAAAAAATCGTCCCAAACGAAACCTTAGCCTTAAAATTTCTATTCATGAACTATGATGAGAAAATAACACGAATATACTGAAATATGCTGCATTGGAAGGCTAGTTATGAACCATGTATGATGGTAATCAATATATAGTGTCCATGCCGCTGGTTAATTTTCTTTGATAATTTTATATGATTGGTTTTGGGGGAAACTTGCATCAAATTTGCATGCAATGTAATAGGTAATATACTTGTACAAATCTGAAAGCTCATACCATGGAAAGTCTGTCCATGATTATGGGGTTCTTATTATCACATTTACTAGATAATCAATTTTAAATGTTTAGCTGTTTGACTAGTGGTAATTTGATGCATGGCATAGGTAGAAGAGTCAATCTTAATAGGTTGACTAATTTTAAACTAAATAAAAAGTTGAAATAATTGAATAAAGCTATTGAAAGGGATATGAACTCCTATAACAACGATTGTGTATATAATACATGAAAAATCATTATGATCAATTAACAAGATTGGTTTGCAAGTTTTATTGAGGTGCTATAAGTTTAGGTAACATTGAATTTTCATATAAAGGGGCGAGGATATGGATGATGATATAGCTAATTTTTTTCACGATGGATGGTCAAAATATAAAATTTTCTTTGGGTGGATACATGATGAGAGAATATAGATTGGTTTGAATGGAGGTTTAAGAAACGATACAACAACTACAACAATATCAAGCCTTTATCCCACTCTGTGGGGTCGACAACATGAATCTTTTTTCTCCTTTGTGTCCCGTTAAGAGTTAAATTCTTATTTAAATCTAATAAAAACGGTCATTTCTAATATTTTCTAACCAAGTCTTTTTAGGTTTACCTCTACCTTTCTTAACATGAAAGAATATAGATTGATTTGAATGGAGGCTTAAGAAACAATAATATTATATTAAGATTAACTAGGTGTCTATTTGGGATAACTTCCTCATTGCTTTGGTTTTCATACCGCAATCACAATTTCGTTTGACTACTGTTTCTTTACAATTTTTAGAATTTTTTGTGACAGCTTTATGAAAGCATCTGTTTGATTTTTTAAAAAGAATACATTTATAATACCTATAACAGCTTTCAAAAAATTTATTTTTTCCACAGTAACTTCACAACCCCATTTACAAGATGCTACAACCATTCCATACAAACCCTAAGATGCAGAATTCTAGCATTGGAAACAAAATTGTCACAAAGACCTCGTTAAATATGGAGAAATCTCATTGCAAGATGAATATCGCCATATTGGTAAACTTAGGAGCACAAAATGGCTAAAAGTTTGGTGTTGCAACTTTCTATGCTAAGCCTATAGATAATTGACCATGGTTGTCTGGGCATACAAAATAGAGAAGAGGATGGTACAAAAATTGATGTAAAAATAATAGGATGAAAAGTAGATAGGTCATAAATAGTATGATTTGGAGCCGCTTAGAAAGATTTATCTGGATCACATTTATCAACGATAAAAATGGAAAATGACTAATAATGCTATTTTGTAGTTTGGATAATCCTAATGGTGTTGTTTTTAATGATAAATTAATGAGTTGTGTTACTACTTGTTCTCTCTCTATAGTTTTAAAATGTTTGCGTATTGTTGGCCATCACATTAATATTTTATAATTCATGAAAGTTTTGTAGGATACACTTTCAGAAGCTCTTTTGTGTTTTGGTGCAAGTTCTGCAAGTATAGATGAGAGTAATTCTAAAGATTCTTGTGAGGTGAGTTCCTGACTTATCTTTCATGAATAGAGGATTCTAGTTTTCATGTCAACATATTCTTGTTTATCATGCTACAATGGTGTATACTTACAGAAATAGCACCCAAGAATTTTTATTCATGATAACACCACCCAAATTTTGAAGATAACAAAAAGATTTTCAACTTTCATTACCAATACTCTGGTGATTCATTTAAAAGATTCTGTGATAGTTTCATAAATTAGGAAGATTTTAGTGGCATATATGTAAATCTCTATTTTTAAGGTATTAATATGCTATGTAAAAAGAGATTCATGCCTTGGTTTGCTCACACATTTTTTTTTTTTTTTTGTAAAACTAATATTCTAGTAAATGGTCTAGACACACTAGCTCAACTGCTCCTTAGTGGCTTAATTTTTTATGATGCTGTTTTTTTTTTTTTGTCACAACTTATGTATGTATCAAGTCAACATATACAAGAGATGCCCATAACAAAAATTGGAAGCAAAATTATGCTTAAATTTGAGAAGAGCTCCCAATCATAGCATTATATTTAGGTCTAAGTAAATTCTCTTTTCAACTCAATTGGTGTCACTAAAGAAGTCCCTTTACTGGGACTAATCCTTTAGATTGGTTGATCATGCTACCCATGGGTATGAGTGATTTATAAACAAGCCAAGATGAAAAAAACTTGCACTATGTTTAATAAGGGCAAATTTTTAAAAGGAACATGTTTGGCGTACGATTTAGGAGAAGGATCATAAGTTAAATTAAATTTAAAAAGATAAAAAATGTAAAGAGGATTTGCGTTTTAACAGAAAATGCAAAGCGAAATCGCGTTTTAATAGAAAACGTGAACAATGATCACGTTTTCTATTAAAACGTGATTTTATATAGCATTTTTCATGTTTTTTTACTATTTCTAATGATTATTTTTTTATTCTTTTAAAAATTTGCTCTATTCTTAAAATATTTTATAAATAACTTTATTTAAATATTAGAAATAATTTTATTAAAATACAATTCTTTTATTTTACTATTTAAATTATTACTATTTAAATACTAAAAACAAAATTTTATATTAAAAACAATTTTTCATATTTATAACTAATTTTTTAAAACGAAAATAAAATAAATTTTAATAAATTTTAATAAAAATTTATTTGAATATGTAAATTAATTATATTTTAATATTAAAAATAAATATATTTATAACTTATTTTTAATTTATTTTTAAAACAAATGTATAAAATTTCTATCTATAACTGTCCTCTCTCTCTATTTCTCTCTCTCGGTCTCTCTCTAATTTGTACTCTCAACTGAGATAGAGTGAATTTGTGTTTAAATAGTTATAATTATTAAATTTAAATATTATAATTATGATTAATAAATTTATTTTAAATTA